>NW_017619744.1:213085-380284 GCF_001879475.1 Ipomoea nil
TTTTAGACTTTGATGTATTTATAAGAATTGTATCCCTTTGAGTCTTCTTTCCAATGGAACAAGAATCACTTAATTTCAACACTCCTAGGCTGAGATATAGTCAAAATACCGAACAGTGGTCGAAATGAGCGAAAATTGCAATGCATTGATCTTTTGCTCCTCTTTTGTTTTGGTTTGCCCAAATGACCAACACCATTGAAAACACCACTCTTAGGCTCCTTTTGAAGTGTTTTAGCCATCCTCTTAGCTTCTCCTTGGCTCCCATTGACTTCTAATGCATCCAAAACGCTCCATTTGACTCCAATGTCCACCAAAATGCCTGAAAATACTCAACTTTGCTTCCAATGCTTTTCAAACCAAACTCCTTGCAAAATAACACAATTTAGTCCTAATCTCATGAAATTTGGAAGAATATATGAGCAAAATGGCCTAGTGAAAGGGGAGAAAATATAGACAATTAAGCACTTATCAGTTAGTACGAAGCCCGCCAGCTTCTCTTTTAAGTATGCTGGCAATGCATTTTCAAGACATTCCCACTTCCATCCCCTCATCTCATCCCAGTAGTCCCTAACATTTGCATAGAGGTCCGGGAGCGCTAGCGAAATACGTAAGCTTTCATAAAAGGGCTCGGTTGTTATCCATTTATCCATCCAAAACCGTGTATTGTTTCCACTCCGAACTATACTAGTTAACCCCGCCTCCATATTCTCCCGAGCCGCTGAAATGCCTCGCCAAGCATTTGAGACTTTCTTCCTTCCCGTAATGCCACCTTGTGTCTCCCCTTGTCTTCCGTTTTTCGCACTAAGAGTTTGGGCCCAAAGGCTGTGTAGTCCCGTCTTGAGCCGCCATCCTAGCTTTTCCATGTAATACATATTCTTCTCGTGAAGGCGTTTTACGCTAAAGCCACCAGCTTCCTTCCATGTTGTGACCAGCTCCCAGTTCACTAGGTTCATTTTGGTATCTGTTTTGTTGCCATCCCAAATAAAACATCTAGTTTTCTTCTCGATCTCTGAACATATACCTTTAGGTAATGCCACGGTCTGCATAGTGTAGACTGGGATTGCATTAAGAACCGATTTGGCCAAGACTACTCGGCCTTCTAAAGAAAGGTTCTTAGCTTTCCAACCCTCAAGGCGACTCGTGATTCTGTCCATCAAATCAGAGAAAGAGTTGCTGGTTACCCTGCCATGTAGAGCTGGGACTCCCAGGTATTTCCCCAAGTCTGTGGTTCTAGCAATATTTAACCAGCTTGCAATATCATCCGCTAGTCCTTGATCCATATTCTTCGAAAAGAAAACCTGAGAATTTCCCAGGCTTATCTTCTGTCCTGAGGCCTTACAAAAACACTCCAGACAGTCTTTAACCACCTCCACGTGATCTTGGGTTGCTTCCGTAAAGAGGATCATGTCATCTGCAAAACAAAGATGGGTTAGAACAGGACCATTAGGCGCAGGCATTATACCTTTCCATATCTGGTTATCCGCCTTGGATACAATGAGCTGGCAGAGCCTTTCCATGCACAAGGCGAAAATGGCCGGTGACATTGCGTTTCCTTGCCTTATTCCCCGTCCTGGTCTGAAAGGATCCAACCGTTCCCCGTTCCAAATCACCGATAGTCTTGAGGTACGAATACAAGTCATCATGAGGTCTTTTAAACCTGCGGTGAACCCCGCTTGCTCCAAAGTATCCTGAATGAAGTGCCAAGACAAGCGATCGTAGGCTTTTTCGAGGTCCAGTTTGATTGCCATAAGCCCATTTGCGCCTCGTTTTTCTCGCATGGTGTGCATGACTTCTTGGAAAATAAGGACATTATCTATAATCTGACGGCCTGGGACAAAAGAACTCTGAAACGGTCCCCCGATCTTCGGCAGAATGACCTTAAGCCTGTTGGTAATAGTCTTCGTGATGAGCTTATAGCTTACATTGCACAGGCTGATGGGCCTGAACTGTTTGATGCTCTCAGGGGCTCTGACTTTGGGAATCAGCGCAATGAGAGTATCGTTTAAACCTTCTGGGAGATCACCCGTTGCAAAAGCCTCTTTGACGAGATCAAAAATGCTTTCTCCCATTTTGTCCCAGGTGTGTTGATAAAAGTCTGCTTGAAAACCGTCCGGTCCTGGGGCTTTGAATGGTTTCATATCCTTGAGCACAACATGGACCTCTTCTTTTGTGTTCTGTCTGTTGAAAACTGTCCAGTCCACGGCCCTTGGGCGTGGGAAATTTGCAATTATCTGTGCCATTGGCTCCCTGTCTACCTCGGTCGAGAAGAGCTGTATGTAGAAATTTCGAATGTGATCCCAAAGTCCCGTTTCTATTGAAATCCATTCGCCATTTTCGTTCAAAATCCTTTGAACTGAATTTTGAGATTATTAACCGTTGCGGCAGTGTTACGGTCCCCAGAGCTTATCCACTCTTCTCTAGATTTCTGGTACCAAATAAGTTCCTCCTGATGAAGGATATTTTCCAAGTCTTCTCTAAGCTTTCTGTCTAACTTAGCCAGCCCGTTGTGGTAATTCAGAGCCATGACCTTCTGGATTCCATTAAGCCTGGCCATTATGGATCGTTTACGCATATAAACGCAGCCAAAAGAATCCATGTTCCACTTTGCCAGCTTGGTCACTAGGAGCCTCGTGTTCTCAGTGACGTTGAGATTGGGTCTCCAGCATCGTTCTACTAGTCCATGTAGGTCCGAATGTGTTAGCCAAGCAGCTTGGAAAATGAAAGGTGTCGCCCATGTCGCCTTCCGGCTTCCTTGTACCTGGATAAACAAAGGTGCATGATCAAAAGCTATGCGTGCTAGGTGAGTAACACATGTACTAGGGAACCGGGTGCGCCATTCCGTGTTACACATGGCTAGGTCGAGGCGGGCTCCCTTCAGGGTCTCATTAGTCCCATATTTGACCCATGTGAGCTTTGGTCCCGAGAAGCCCAAATCAATGAGACCCTCGTCTTGAGTCCAGTTAACAAAGTCGAAGCTTCGATGTGATGAGAATGAGCTATAATGATTCGTCTCTTCCCTATTCAAAACCGTATTAAAATCCCCGGCTATGAGCCAGGATCCGTGAATACCAAGCTCCGATTGCCGGAGGTCCTTCCATAAACGCTTTCGTAGGTGATGGGTTGGGCTATCATAAACCGGCGCTAAGAACCAAGGTGGCTGATTTCGTTCTATCACCTGCAATAGAATAAATTGGGGGTGAGTTTTAAGAACTGTTATTTGCATCGGGTCTTTCCAGAAAACCCAAATGCCACCACTGAAGTCAACGGCTTCTACCCTGATCCAGTCCGAGAAACCAAGCTTCATGCAAATGGCGTTGGCTTGGGCACCCGAAACTTTGGGTTCAAATAAACCCAAGACACAAGGTCTATGCGTACTGAGAGTGTGCTTAAGGGTGCGAAGGAGCGGCTTGCCACCCGCACCCTGACAGTTCCAAAAGAAGCAATCCATAAAAAACCAGATAAAGGGAGGGACAAAACTAAAAAAACCACAATGTAAAATGAAAAACCACAAGCAGGGGTGCTCACTAAGCTCCCCCGTTACCTCCATTCACATGTTGGGCTGAACCTTCTCCCAGGTCCATGACCACATCGCCCTCATCATCTAAATTGCCTAGTGGGTCGCTGTGGTGTTATTTTGTTTGTTGCCATACCGGTGACGGAGCGTCGCCGCCGGTGTCCCCCATGTACACCCTTGACGATCGTATCACCAGCCCCCCTTTTTCACCTCGGACCACTGTGTGCTCTTCCTCCTTCGCCGCTCGCCTTGAACTCCATCCAACCTCCTGGCGTACTCGGGGCCTAGAGACCTCAGCACTTGACTTTTCTCCCTGCGACACTGCCGGTTAATTAATAATTTGTTTCTCTGATGCTATAACGTTTGGTCTCCGGCTTTTCTCACTCCCTCCATTCGACGAGCGTGTAATCTGACCATTTACCCTTCTAGTTGTAGCATTGGGCTCTGCTGGCACAATCTTTCCCACAACCCCTGCTCCATCTCCATTTCTGGGCAAATCCTTCTCCACTGTCTCTACACTTTCCTCGTAGCCTCCCCGTGGCCAGCCACTGGACGTTGGTTACGGTCGGTTAGAGTCGCCGGTGGTCTGCCACACCGCTTTGGCGCAATAATGCATGTACCAAACGGTATCGTGGGATCCTTTGCTGCATTGATCACCTTATTTTTCATCTGGTTACCCGTCTCTCTCCTTCAACATCGGCCGGTTCCGCACCTCCTTTCGTAGGCGTGGGCATGTCTCTTTTGAATGGCCGTAAACTCCACACACAAAGCAGATCAAATGCATGCCTTCATAGGCTACATGGCGAACCTTCTCTTCATAGGTGAATTTCGATATTAACGGCCTATGCATGTCGATCTCCACACATATCCTGGCAAATTTCCCATGCGACACCAGGCAGGTGGCTTGGTCTACATGTATTGTACGCCCAATACAATTTCCTAGTTTCCTAAGGAAAATAATATCATAATATTCAACAGGAATACAAGGAATACGTACCCAAACGAGAATCTTCTCCGTCGTATCGTTCATAGGATCGAAGTCCGACTCCTAAGGCTTGACTATCAGGTAGTGGTCCAGGACCATCCAGGGGCCTTCGTACATCGCATATTCTAGATCATCAATCGATCCAAATCGCACCAAGTTGTAGTCGTTGTCTAGGGCGATTAGATCTAAACTCCCTTTTGGTTTCCACATGGCCGTCAACTGCATCAGCATGTACGCGCAGCCTACCCTTCTGCCCATTACTTTGACGATCAAAGTTTTCCGCCATGGGGCCCTGATCTTCTCCACCTCCTCCTTGGTCAGTCTTATCCTGGGGAACAGAGGGTCGTCATCTCCCTCCGCCTCTATCTCATCGTGGATGTCCAATGGATTAGAGAGCTCCAATGGCGGATCAGGTACCGGCGTGCTTCTCCCAGTCACGCTCTCTACATAGGTTCGTTACGGCAGTGTTGGCGTTGGCGCTGGAGCGATCGCTAGGGGAGATAGTCCCATCGCGGTGTCTACTGTCGGAGGAGAGGTCCTGCCAGCCTCCCCCATCGCATCGGCCGGGTTTCTAGCACCATCTCCACTTCCTCTATCGTCTGCATCTTCGTGCATTCCTCCGTTGTCTGTCCTCCATCGTCCCGTTTAGATTTCTTCGTGCTACGCTCCAGGAGATCGAGATCTTCTAAAGATCGCTGGTTCGAGAACTTTTCCTCCATCTTTCTTCAGATGTTTGGGACTAAATCATTCATTGATTGAGTGATATATTTGCATCGCATAGTAGCCTATATTGATAGTACTATAAAATTCGTTTTATTAATTATTTGCTTACCAATCTTAAAAATCTGAACAATCTGAACTATATCTTTCTTCAGATGTTTGGGACTAAATCATTTATTGATTGAGTGATATATTTGCATCGCATAGTAGCCTATATTGATAGTACTATAAAATTTATTTTATTAATTACTTGCTTACCAATTTTAAAAATCTGAACAATCTGAACCATTCATTTGAGTTAATAATTTCACGATCATTTTTTTTCTACCAATTAAATGCCTAACTTTCTTTGACTTTTATTAGTATATGTATGTATATATATATATATATATATATATATATATATATATATATATATATATATATATAATATACATACGTGTATTCAAATGAGGACAAGTATATTATAGAGGACTGTGAGGACAGATGTAGTGTGTGCCATTAGCCGATATGTCGTGTGCATGGCCGTATTTAGTCGTGTGCCATAGTTTTTATGTAGCGTGCTAGATTTGTTAATTTATAGAGCCTGAGTTCGAACCTGATGTTTACATTTATTCTTGTGTGCCATTATGTATTAAGTTGTGTGCCTGGTATTAATTTTTTGTGTGCCCATTATTTGTCCTCACAGTCCTCTATATATTGTTGTCCTCATTTGAACTCAACCCTATATATATATATATATATATATATATATATATATATATATATATATATATATATATATATATATATATATATATATATATATATATACACACACACACAATCATTATTGTGTGGACCATATTTTGTCTACTGTAAAATAATGTACATTGTATTCAGGGAATGTACATTATTTTTGTTCTGACTGTACATTATATTGTATAATGTATATTCAGTACAAAAATAATGTACATTTAGTATATTAAAAATATACTTTTTATTATGGTCCACATAACATTGTGTGGACCATGGTCCACACAATAATTACATGGTCGGTCAGGTGGTGTTCTAGCGAGTTTTGTACATAAAACTCAAATACAACTCGACTCACCGTGAATTTAATTTTTTATGATCCATCCCGACCCACCACCCACTATCACGGCAAATTATGCTATGGACCCGTGTCCACCATATCCGTGGTGGACACGCTGTATATTCATAATTTCTATACTATAGATTCAGAATTTCTATATTGTAGATTCATAATTTCTAAACTGTTGATCCATAATTTCTATACTGTAGATTTATAAAATCTATACTGTAGATTCATAATTTCTATACTGCACATTCATAATTTCTGTATTGTATGAATCTATATTATAAATTTTATGAATCTACAGTATAGAAATTATGAATCTAGAGTACAGAAATTATGAATCTACAGTACATAAATTATGAATGTGCAGTATAGAAATTATGAATCTACAGTATAGTAATTATGAATCTACAGTATAGAAATTATGAATGTATATCGTGTCTACCATGCACATCGTAGACACAAGTCCCGCTCCCACTATCACCCAAAAAATCTGATCTATACAGGATGCCTTTCGCCCAGATTGAAATTACCTTCCCTTAATTTTGAGATGACCTAATCAATATGCAATTTGCAATTTGCAACCAAAACCAACATTAATTAATGTACGTCCTCTCAATTTCCATGGTAGAAGTACTTCTTCGAAGTCAATTTTTGTTAACATTAAATTAGATTTTCTCCCAAACTTATCTTTTACATACGTCTATTTCCTAAGAATGTAGGCCGGCTTAATTAAGATGTTTTATTACTAATTATCTGATTTTTATTCACGTAAACCTATACAATATTGTATTCCATTGTGAATTGAACGCAATGCAATATGAAAAAAACACGTTTACAATTAGGATCAATCGTTTATCATTACATGCACTAGCTAAAAGTTGTATTAGTTATCAAAATAAAAAACTTATCACTATGTTAAAAGTTATAGCTAGATAGTTGCGAATTAGTTCATTTTTATTTTCCTCTGGCTAGATAACAAGGGAAATCTGCAACTAACGACTATAGCAATCAACGTAACATCACGTTTAATGGTAAGATGTTGAACTTGACTCTCCAACCTCCGTCCAATAACACACTCGATGTTAGAAAAGTTAGCTAAATATATATTTAAAATAATGGATGCATGGTTCAAAGGATAACACTTACATATCAAATGTTGTAGGGATCATTTGTTAGATATGATCGTGACTTTTTATAGTCCCAAAAATTAATTTTTCATTCATGTGAGGATTGTTGAAAATATTAGCTAGCTAAAAATGACATTTAAAATGGTCATTTTGAAACAATTTTTTTTAATGGGGTTTATTTATGATTTTGGTTGGGTCAAAGTGGCCGGATCCCAGTTCGATCTCCAAAGTGAGAGATTTAATTTGTTAAATTATACACTCAAAACAAATAATGGGTGAAAGAGAAATTAATTTTCAAAGTGTAACCACAAAGTTGGAAAAATTAGAATTTTCGAAGGATTTTAAGTAGTATTTGCCCATATTGAAAAATCATATGTGTTTGCATTATAATATATATACAATTCAACTTTTTAATGAATTTGAAATTTTGAATTGTACGTGTAGTATAGATATTCTCTCTCTCACGTGTAGAGATTGGGGGAGGGGGTTTGAAATCGTGTTCACCCTCGATACCAAATTAGCAGCATAGATAAGCTAGTCATTTCTATTGATGTGACTAAATTATTCTTTGGAATAGTAATTTTAACCGGTGATTAAATATTTAACTTCATTTAATAATACACATCGTCTAATCTCGTCGTGGTGGAAGCGGAAACAGTGTTGATTTCCAGCCATAGTTACCATCGTCGTAGTGGAAGAGAAAGCAGTGTTAATCTCCAGCCATAGTTATCGCTAGTCATTTTTGTTCCATACTCAAACTACTTAGTAATCATATTCAACTTACACTACTTAATTTTAAGCCCTAATATATAATATATTATATGGGAAAATCTTACATAAGGTATATAAAAAAGATGTATGTAAATGGCCGGCCTTAAGCAAATGTTAATGTAAAATTATATTTGAGGTGGTAAAAAATCATGATGTTGAGATGTTCAGTTAAATTCAAAGAATTTATTCCAAACTTATCGTTTAAGTCTATTACCTAATTATGTAGGCCGGCTTTAGATGTGTAATTACTAATTATATGAATTTTACCCACCTAAACCTATACAATAGTGTTTTCCATTGAGAATTGATGAATGCAGCAATGCCATATGATGAACACGTGTACAAAATTTATACAGTCGACGACATTACTAATAATAGTGATATTACATTCTTCTATTAAATTCATTTTCTAATATTTACTCCTGATATATTACAAAATTGATTGGATAATTGACTTGATAATCACTAGATTCTAAGAATAATTTTTATAGGAGTTATTTATTGATATTTTTGTTTAAACAGATCAACTATGAACAACCTAGACATGTTGACAATATTACAGGACGTTTTGGTTGGAAGGAATTACAATTTCATTCCCACATAATTCTCACATAATTTCGAAGTCAAGCAAATTCATTCGTTTGATTGGGAGAAATTCTAATTCCGTGGAATTGAAATTCTCTCATTTTCATGGATTAGAATCTCATGCCCCCTTACATGAATTTTAGGAAGAAAAAAAAAATTCACTTTGAGACAAAATTACCCCTATCTTTTTTAACCTAAAATTAATGTTTGACCTCTCTCTTTCGATTATAGCATGTCTTCTTCTTCTACTTTCTACACAGAACGTCAATTAATAGGCCAACCTCAATCAAATATGTTTTCTCAAAACTTACTTATCTATTTTATTGCTTTCATTATGCAATACTAGAGTTTATTTACAGTGTGTTACCTAAATTTTCAAAAGCAAAATTTGAATTTGGTCATTTAGGATTTATAATAATAATAATAATAATAATAATAATAATAATAATAATAATAATAATAATAATAATAATAATAATAATAATAATAATAATAATAATGGCATTTTAGACTTTATACTATTTATTCATTTTTTAATAATATTGACTCTATTACAAGGTAGTATCTGTTTTATACTTTTAATTTTCATTTATACCAAATATTAAAATTGAAATTTCCAATAATCATATTCTTGTCAACCAAAAACTTGTATTTAAATTACCACTTTATTCCCATATTATTTCTCTCCTATAAATGCAATCATTTTCTCACATAATTCCCCCCTCTCCCCTCCCCCCTCCCCCCACTCTAATCAAACGTCCCGTTAGTTTGAGACGGTACTCATCTATAAGCAGCTTAGACTGGTTTATCTTTTTGTGATTTTTAGCGGATTAAAACCACAAGATAGATTTTACTTAAAGAGGTAGAAAGTATATTTGGATAGTGACTATGATTTTTTTTTTTTTAAATCAAAAGTTGGTGTTTTTTCTTTTAATTTTAAATGTGAACTACGAGAGGAAATCATGGCCAAAAGTTCTTGGAACTCTTCAAACGTCAAGGGACCAGTACTTCCAAGTTCCAATCAATTTCCAATCAACGCCGAAGTCTTGCACGATATATATTATCTAATCAATTTGCAGAATATAAATTCTCCAAAGTCAATTCTTAACTTTAAAGTAGACTAGCTTCTCTGTCAAATTGTTATCTCAAGTCTTGCTATTATCTACGGCCATACGGTCAAGGACAAAAATAAAATAAAAAACTTATATGATAAAAATTATATAACGATATTGCATACATACAAAATTTGTAACAATTTTGGTCAGGTTGGTGAAGTATAATTTGTAAGAAAATTATATGAAATGCAAGCGAAGCAAAAAACAGTTAGGGTAACAAAAATCTGAGTAAGTATTCAGAGAAGATGTGCACCCCATCGATGCACAAAAAAGAATATCTATGTTATATAATTCAAATCCCTCCAAAAAGAGAATTGTATATATACTACTTCAAATCAACGTTAATTTTCCAAAGTGGGACACATGCATGTTACTTACAAGTCTTTTCAATTTTATTTTTCCTAACTCAAATAGGCATGTACACTTTGAATATTAATTTCTCATTGACATATTATCCGTTTTAAAAGTAATATATCGAATTAAAACTCTCGCTTAGAAGAATCCAAATCTACTTCATCCTGATCCAAATTGAAAGTGAACCCCTCCGATCAAAATTGTCTCGAAATGATCATTTTAAATGTAGCTAATTTTTTTTCTTTTAAAAATTGTTTTTGAAAGGTGATGAGTTTGATTCGGGTGGAAAAAAATTTCCAATCTAAAGAAATTGAGATATTTTATTCATTGCGGTCCTATGCAGTAATCTAAATTATGTGTTCTTTTATATAATTGCAAAACATTGGTAGCTGATTTAATTAACTAATCTGTTCCATCCTTTTTGGTAGAAAGGGGCTAGATCATGTGCAAACTTGGGGTGTGTTTGGTTGGTGGATTTTGTCCATAGGAATGGGTATGAAAGTGATTGTTGTTGTTTGGTTGATAGGTTTTTAGAACACTACTATGGGTTTCAAATACCCCATCAATTGAAAAACCCATACCCAAATACAATAAGGGTTTCATTCCCTTATTCATTTTCAAGCACTACTATTAGTAACCATTCCCATTCCACCCTACTACCAAACATGTTAAATACTTTCACCAAAACCCATTACCATTACCAAGTATTTGATATCCATTCCGATTCCGATTCCGATTCCTATGTGCGAACCAAACACACCCTTATTGTGCCCAAGTAAAAAAGTGCGAACTCTAAAGTGCACCACAAAGTGCATTTTGTGATACTTAGAAATTCAACTCAACAAGTAAAGCTTCATTACCTAGAATTCTAAAAGTTTAAACTATATATATATATATATATATATATATATATATATATATATATATATATATATATACTAGCATTTTGTACCCGCGATGCGCGAAAATTCATGCCCAATATTAAAACATTGATAAATACAAATAATTAAAAATTATAATTTGAATTATATATACACAAATAATATATGTATTTTGTACACACATATATAATTTATCATTCATAGAAATTTAATTAAAATATAATTAATTATTAAATTAATATATAATGATTTTAATAAAATGATAATTAAAAAATAAGAAAAAGATATGATAGATATAGGTGTATGGTAATAATGATGTGTTAACAATGTTAGAATTAAAAACTAACGGTGTTATAACGGTGTAAGGGTAGTTTTGTCTAATAACATTGGAATGTACAACATTTAAAGTAAAATGTACAAATTTATTTGCATACAAAAAGAGGGACATAAATCAAGGATATAACCTTAATTGAGGCTTATTATATATATATATATATATATATATATATATATATATATATATATATATATATATATATACATATATATATATATATATATATATGGGTTCCCGTGCGGTTGACCTTCTCAAGTGCGATTGTGCGGTTGTTTTAGGTGTGTGGTTTTCCTTCTTAAGGTGTGTTGTTTGTGTGCTTAATGTGAGTCAGTATTTATTTATATGTATGTATGTGGGAGCATTCATGTGAAAACCATTCAAGAGAAAATTAGGAACCAATTGTAGTTGTCCACCTAGAAAAATCTAACACATGCATTAGAAGTAATTATAGAAAAAATATAATGGCATTTTTATAAATAACTCAAATTTTAAAGCGTAATTAAAAACATTATAGAGTGCAATTAAGTTTGCAATAATTATAAAATGAACCTGTCTTTTAAAATTTTTAATAATTATAAAATTGACCCTGTATTTTTTTACCAAAACCCTCAATCATTGATTAACTTTGATGAACGATTGATATCAATCTTCACTCTTTACAGGAGAACCTTGTTAGAACAATTAGTAGACTGGAGATTATAATTTTTTCTTTCTTGAATAAGAGTTAAACTCTTGCCAAAGATCTTATGGTCAAGCGGCATGAAGTGACTCTCTCAAGTGGGAGGTCATTGGTTCCAGTCTCAGTGGAGGCGGTATTGACTCATTAGACTAACAGATACTACATGTAACAGGGTCAATAATATAAAAAAAAAAAAAAAAAAAAAGTTAAACTCTCATTTCAATTAAGTAATCTACTCTACAAAACTAACTATTGAACTTAGGATGCATGGCTATGCAATAGGTTGCCTTACTAGACCATTTCCTAAAATATTATAAAATCAAAAATTAAATAAATAATTTGGTACGTGAGGATTTAATTTGGTCAAACCTAAAATTGTTGAGTATTAAAATTTTGTTGACGAGAGACTTGGCAATTACATCATCTACTAGGTAAGAAAACTCTAATCTTTTTTACTTATGATGAAAAACTTTTCACACACACATTAAGAGACGATTCATGCGAAAAAAACCTCTCACATAAAAAACTGCGGACAATGAAATAAGAAATTGAAGATTAAGATCTTATCATTACAATACTTTTAAGTTTACAATGATTATAAATGAACTTTGCTCTTAAAAGTTTTCAATAATTAAAAAATTGACCCCGTATATTTTGTTTTACTAAATATATAACCATCAACTATTAATGAAGACTAATGGATGACTGAGATAAGATCAGTCCTCTCTTTTCACAAGACCTTGTTCTCATTTAATCATGCACCTATGTATATGGGCGAATTCAAATGAGAACAACACCCTCTGTAAAAGATACATTAGATCAATTTTATAATTTTTATAAACTCTCAATTTGCAATATTTATAGAAATGACCTTTCCCTTTTTTCCTTTATTTTTTGATAGTAACCCTCAATCGTTGATATACTCAAATGGATAGATCAAATCAGTCTTCACTTTTTGATAATTGAATTCTTCCCATAGTTGCTTTTCAGTTTTCACCTTTTAATTGTTAATTGATTGCTCTTTCGGTCCATGACGGCCTAAAACTGTTAAAACTTAACATTATATATATATATATATATATATATATATATATATATATATATATATATGTGTGTGTGTGTGTGAGAAATTCATTTATACATCATCAGTTTACAAATTACTATGTAACTAAATGATAAATTTCATGTCTTTCACAGTATTCATCTTATGCATATTAAGAAAAACAAAAACTAAAACAAAATTGAAGTCGCATTTAATTTTATGAGTCTTAAGATTTAAGCAGTGGGATAAGAAGCCCTGGTGTTAACGCCACAAACTCCATCACTATTGATCCCTCTGGCCATCCTCATATACCCATTCTCACCCCAACTGGTTCCCCATGAATTTTTCACCAACCAATAATCCTTCCCATCATCGCTCGTCCCGTACCCGATGATCGTGATGGCATGGCGGGACCCGGAGCCGCAGTCGCCGTTGTTGCCGGTGAAAACGCCGCTGCTGTAGTGGTGGAACAGTCCCCCGTCGAGCGAGATTCCGGCGGAGACAGGCTGGTTCGTGACGGCCGCGAGGAGGGACGATTCGCTGGCTTCCACCTCTTGGTAGCCCGTGATGGTGGCCGCCCGAGTGCCGAGGTTTTGGGTGTTGCAGCTTTCCTGAGCGCCCTCGTAGGGGTAGTTGGACTCCGTCACGAGGCCGCCGTTGTCCTTCACGAACTGGAAGGCCTCCGTTCGGATTCCGCCGCCGCAGCCGTTGCTGTTGCGGTCGCAGTCGAGGAGTTGCTGCTCGGATAAGGAGATTAATTTGCCCGTTCTGATTTTGGTTATTCCTTCCACCGCCGCCACCACCGCAAACGCCCAGCAACAACCTTATCCATAACCAATCAATAAAACCAATTATTATTATTATTATTATTATTATTATTATTTTGTGTTGCGTGTTTAAAAAGAAAAAAAAAAAAAAAAAAGAAATAACACTTGTGGCCGGTCCATAATTAAGCAATTAAAAAAGACATTTTTAAAGTGTGTAATAATGATTAATAGTTACATACCGCAGGTGCCTTGGTTTTTGATATCAGTCACAGCACCTCTCTCTCTCCAGTCCAAAGAGTTTGGAACTTGAGCCAAACTTTCATTCAAAAAGGATGCTGGTTTTGAAGGCTTTGGGAGTGGGGTTGACTTCTCTTCGTTAAGCAAGGTGGCCCGGAACTCCTCCTTAGTCAGATCAGTAAACTGGTTGATGCCAAGTTTGTAAGACTGGTTGGTAGCCTTGTTGAAATTTTCAATAAACTCCACATTTTCTTTGAAAATTCTGAACCGTTTTGCCCTCTCCACTTCATTTTTGTATGAACGCCCATGGCGAGCCATCCAGTTCTTATGGCGCAAGAGTAAGGAAGTTTCTTCCAAAGTACGTGCAGTGACTAGAGGTTCCCACGCCCCCATCAAGAAAAGGGTTGAAAGAACAACCAATCCGAAACGAAAGTTGAGAGCCATAGGAGATATATTTAGTAGTATATCTCTATATGTTATGGAATTAGTAATGTGTTATGGAATGAGGGATGTGCTACCGGTTTATTTATAGGGAACAATATAATCTTAAATTTCCTAAAATAGATTTAGGAGTTAATATAGATATAGGAAATTAGATGGTTTTAAACCCCTAAACTCCTAAAATTTGGATTTTGATGAATATAGGAAATTACATGGTTTTTTTTAATTAAAATTAAAGAATTCTTAATTATAAATATAATAATTTAGAAATTTATTTTTAGATATCAATTAGAATTCTTAATTATAATAGTTTGAGTAAAGGACCTCTTAATTAACATTATTGTTAATTAGAATTCTTTTACAGGTTAATTAACATTAATTAATAGATTAATCATGTAATTAAGTAATGGATTAATCCAATAATTAACTAATGACTTAATATTTGATGCATTATGTCAATTTACGTCCAGGTTATTAATCTTTCATTAATAATAATTAGATACATATAATAATTAAGTAATAAATATATTTAGGAAAGTATATACATTTTGTTAATTAGAAATAAAAGAAGTTTCCTTAAAAATACCAATCTTAGATATTTTGTAAAAAAGGACTCAATTAATATTGATTTTAATTTTTAATGATGTGTCATCTCTTTATTCTCTCCTCATTTACCGTTGGTGTATAGCATCTATACACCGACGGTGCATAAAATATTAATCCATTTTATTATTGTTAATTTGATTTTTCTTGTATAATAAAATTAAAAGAAAAAAGTCAGAAACTTAGCTGGTTTCCGTTTTTTTTTTCTTGGGGGGGGGGGGGGGGGGGGGTGGGGTGGGGATTAATTCTGACCCAAATAAACAAAATTTAGAAATGAGTTTTCTGGGTCAAAAACAATGTGAGATATTTTATGCAGGGTTGTAAAAATCCCGCCTAGGCACCGAGTAATCGGCGCCTAGGCGCTAGGCGCCCATAGGCCGTGGCGATTTCCGCCCTAGGCTCCCGCCTAGGAGACCGGCCACCTAGGCGCCCGCCTAGCGCCTAATTCAGCCGCCTAGCGTCTAACTCGTCCGATTACGCCGAGTTAACTCGTCAATTTCTGTCGAGTTAACCCGACCGACTCGACCTTGCTAATTTTTTCCATTTATATGACATATACATATAATATGACATATATACACTCGTAGACTAGTTTGATACTTTCAATCTTTGGATGATTGAAGTATTTGGGTATTTCATTTGATTTTTTTTTTTTAAATATTCTTTTGATGTTATGACTTATGAATTGTCATTATGCCATTTATTTGGATGTGTTATTTGATAAAATGTTGAAAACAGCCTCATTAAAATTGTCAAATTGCAAGTCTGCTACTGTTTTTTTTCGCGACCGCCTAGCGCCGCCTAGATTCCGCCTAGGCGCCGACTAGGCCGCTTAGGCGCTAGGCGTTGCCCGGGCGCCCGACTAGCGCCCAACGCCTACTGCAACCATGATTTTATGAAGATAAATTTGTGAACATAGAAGACACTATCAATCTATCATTATTAGTTTGCTAACTTATCTTTAGATTAGCTTGATCTAAAGTCTTAATCTTTTACTAAGACTATGTGGTCTAATGGTATCTGGGTTGAACTTCCATTTGGAAGGTTGTGAATTCAAGTTTCAATAGAGGCGTTATTGGTTCTTTGTGTTTCAGTAGCTCTACATTGTAATAGAGCAAGTAGCATTCAAAAAACGTCTTTATCTTTTATGAAAATATTAGCAAAAAATACAAATAATTAGAATGTTTAATTAAATATTAAGGTCTAAAAATATTTTATAGTTTATATGTTGTATTTTTGAGTTAATTTCAGTTTTGGTCCTAAAGTTATAGGTGGCAATTCACTTTAAGTTCTTTTTTATTAGGACATTCACTTTTGGTCTTAGTGTTATTGTGATTTGACCATTTTTGGTCATTTATCAACAAAACAGTTTAAATATCGTTAAATACAAAGGCATTTTAGTCTTTAATTATGATTTTTTTTTTTAAATATAGCAGTTCAACCTACTTTGTATAAAAAGAGATTGAAATGTCTTTGTATTTAACGATATTTCACGATTTTGTTGAATGAGGACTAAAAATGGTCATGCCACAATAATACTAGGACTAAATACGGATGTTCTAATAAAAAGAACTAAAAGCGGACTTTTACCTATAAATCTAGGGTTCTCGAATTTTAAAAAAAAAAAAAAAAAAAAAAAAAAAAAAAAAAAAAAAAAAAAACCTCCAATTAAATATTTGAACTTTAAAAAAAGTATAATTAGCCCATTTTGATATGTTATTGTAGGTAACTTTATTCCCTTAGAATGTCACATTCCCTTATTATTATTATTACGATAAATATTAAATTATTATATATATATATATATATATATATATATATATATATATATATATATATATATATATAATTATAAACATAATAAGTGTGAATGGAAGTTATACCCCTGATTTATGTCCGTTTTTTCCGTTAAGTTTTTTGTACATTATGCTATAAAGGTTGTACATTAAAATATTTTGGACAAACATACCCCTACCGTTATAACTTTCGTTATCTTTTCCACTATTGTTACCATGCACATGCATCCACCATATATTTTCTTATCTTCTTCATTAATAATAATATATATACATTATATATTTGAGTTATATGTTAATTATTACATAAAATATAAATATCAAATTTATAAAAATGATGATGATTATTATTATTATTATTATTATTATTATTATTATTGTTATTATTATTATTATTATTATTATTATTATTATTATTATTTAGAATAATTTAAATATGTAAAATCTAAATAAATTTAAAATTTTAATATAATGTATTAATATTGGGCACCTATTTTTTGCGCATCGCGCATAAAAAATACTAGTATATATATATATATATATATATATATATATATATATATATATATATATATATAGTTGAGTTATATATATTAACATATTTGAGTTATATGTTAATTATTACATAAAATATAAATATCAAATTTATAAAAATGGTGATGATTATTATTATTATTATTATTATTATTATTATTATTATTATTTAGAATAATTTAAATATGTAAAATCTAAATAAATTTAAAATTTTAATATAATGTATTAATATTGGGCACCAATTTTTTGCGCATCGCATATATATATATATATATATATATATATATATATAGTGCCCCGCACCACCAAAGCCTGCCATTTGGTCGAACGGGCTAAAAGCTCGCCAATTTGACAGATAATAAAACTAAAAGCTCACTCTATTGTTTTTGCGAAGCGAGGTGGACTAAATCCCTTTTGATACCTTAGTCACACAAAAAGAGCCATACAAATAAAAACCAACAAAAAGCCATTATGGGTAGGGATGACAATGGATCGGGGTGGGTCAATAAGGGCTACATTCATCACTCGACTCACCTTATATTTTCTCCACTCATCCCACCCCCACCCCCCACCTCGCATCACATGGACTTTTTCAAAATCAATTCCCACCCCACTGAATGCGGGTGCCCACCACTTATTATCAAAATAAAAAAATTTAAAATAATATTTCAATTATTTATACATACTAAAATTCACTAGTTATATTAAAACATAAAATTATAGAAATATTCAAATATAATAACTAAATTAACTACAAACTTATACTTATTTTACTAATATATACATGGTGGATCAGGTGTGGTTCTAGGCGGATTTTATACATAAAACTCGAATCTAACCCGATTCACCGTGAGTTTAAGTTTTTATGATCCATCCTAACCCACCACCCACTATCACCGAAGAAATCTTATTTATACAAGATGGATTCGTATGAATATCCGTGAAGCGGATTGAAATTGTCTTCCCTAATTTTGAGATGCTCTAATCAATTTGCAATTTGCAACCAACACCAACATTAATTAATGTATGTCCTATCAATTTCCATGGTAGAAGTACTTCTTCAAAGTCAATTTTTGTTAACATTAAATTAGATTTTCTCCCAAACTTATCTTTTACATACGTCTATTACCTAAGAATGAAGGCCGGCTTAATTAAGCTGTTTTATTACTAATTATCTGATTTTTACTCACGTAAACCTATACAATATTGTATTCCATTGTGAATTGAATGTAATGCAATATAAAACACGTTTACAAAATTTACACATGTTAGTACCAATCATTTATCATTACATGCCCTAACTAAAAGTTGTACTAGTTATCAAAATAAAATACTATCACGTTTTAATGATAAGATGTTGAACTTGACCCTCCAACCTCCATCCAATCATGGACGGAGCCAAAGGGGGGCCAGCTGCCCCCCCCCCTCCCCCCACCCCCTCCCCCCACCCCTCACCCCACCCCCACCCCATATATAATCTTTGTATGTATATATGTATATATAGTACATGTTTTTTTTTTGGTAAGGATATATAGTACATGTTTGAGTATTAGTATATAAAAACTGTTGATTGTTAATAAAGAATGAGTTAGATTAGTTGGTAGAGTATGTGTTTGGTTATAATAAAGGTCAAGGGTTTAAATTCTGTGGTTGGCAATATAGTTTTACAACTTATTTTTAATATTTAATACACACATACATATATTCAAATTATTTTATCAAATTAATTATGTTTCATATTTTGTTATGAATATTTTTATAAAGTTTTGATGTGTTATTTTTCGCTCATATCCCATAATATTTATACATATATTTCTTAGGTAATTTTTTTTAAAAAAAATGTCTGTTTTATTTTAATGTTTTGTCTTTACTGGAAAAAAAAATTTATGAATCCGTCCCTATTTCGCCCCCCCTTCCCCCCCCCCCCCCCCCCCTCCCCTCAACAGAATTCTTGGCTCCGTCCCTACATCCAGTAAGACACTCGATGTTAGAAAAGTTAGCTAAATATGTATTTACAATAATGGATGCATGGGTCAAAGGATAACACTTACATACCATATGTTGTAGGGATCATTTGTTAGATACAATCGTGACTTTTTATAGTCCCAAAAATCAATTTTTCATTCATGTGAGGATTGTTGAAAATATTAGCTAGCTAAAAATGACATTTGAAACAATTTTTTTGTTAAATGGGGTATACTTATGATTTTGGTTGGGTCAAAGTGGTCGGATCCCAGTTCTCTAAAGTGAGAGATTTAATTTGTTAAATAATACACTCAAAAACAAATAATGAGTGAATGAGAAATTAATTTTCAAAGTGTAACCATGAAGTTGGAAAAATTATAGTTTTAAAAGGCTTTTAAGTAGTATTTGCCCATATTGGAAAATCATATGTGTTTGCATTAATATATATACAATTCAACTTTTTAATGAGTTTGAATCGTATATTATAGATATTCTCTCTCGCATGCAGGGATCGGAGGTGGGGGCTTGAACTCGTGTACACCCTCGATACCAAATTAGCAGCATAGATAAGCTAGTAGTTTCTATTGGTGTGACTAAATTATTCTTTGGAATAGTAATTTTAACCGGTGATTAAATATTTAGCTTCATTCAATAATACACTTTAACGATAATCTGGGAGGTGTGATTGAGTGAGAGGGACTCATCCATCCTTAATCAAAAGTCAAGGGTTCGATAATTGGCTTTAAGTATAGAACAACCTTAAATCTCCAGGCCAGCTGTAGTCACTGTGTCCAACAGTGAAAATCCTGGGTACAAAAAAAAAAAAAAAAAACAAAAAACTTAACGATCAGGTTGGTCCTAATTGGATCTGATGTAATAATCTGAGGAACCTAACCTGGGTACCAAAAAAAAAAAAAAAAAAAAAAAAAAAGCTTAACGATCATGTCGGTCTTAATTGGATCTGGTGTAATAACCCGAGAAACCTAACCTCGTCGTAGTTGAAGCGGAAGCAAAGTTGATCTCCAACCATAATTATCGTTAGCCATTTTTGTCCCATACTCAAACTACTTAGTAATCATATTCAACTTGTACCACTTAATTTTAAGTCCTAATATATAATATATTATATGGAAAAATCATACATAAGGTATATAAAAAAGTTGTATGTAAATGGCCCTAAGCAAATGTTAATGTAAAATTATATTTGAGGTGGTCAAAAATCATGATGTTGAGATGTTCAGTTAAATTCAAAGAATTTAGGCTAAAGTGTCATCCCGCACCATGAACTATATCGGATTATTCATGCCGCACCCTGATCTTTCATAACGTACTTTTTGATCCATCTACCATTATTTTTTTTTCACCTAGCACTTTTTACAGGTTTTCCAGTTATGAAAGTGACATGGCACCGGTAATTGCTGATGTGGACATTCTTTTTAAGTCAATCCTCCCAAATTTAAATATAATAACTAAAATATTTTGAGTATTCATTCGCTGCCTACTCCGACTTGGCCAAAAAGGACGGGAGTTCTTCCTACCGTTGCCGGAGCGGTTGTTGCGACTGGAGTTCCTCTACTGTTAACGCCCCATCGTCTCTCCTCAACAAATCTGCATTCGGCAACGACGAGGATGGTCTCCACCTCCCCTGCGACAGTCGACAATGAGGACCACGTACACTCATATACAAGAGGTTTCAATTCAACTATGACTTAATGATGCTTTTGGTTCCGATGATTCCAGAGACAATGATGCTCATGGTTATAAAGCGAGACCGAATAGTAGGGTGGAACTTGGTGATGAGTTAACGCAGGCAATGTTATATTAGGTGAAGTGCCTGGAGTTGAAGTTGGTGATGAGTTCTAGTATAGGGTGGAACTTGCTCGTTGGTATTCATCAACTATATCAAGCAGGCCAGGTATAGATTCAATGAAGCATGCTGAGACTGGAATGACAATTGCAGTTAGTATTGTTGCTTCCGGAGCTTATGTCAATGATGAAATGGATGATCCTGATGTCTTGAGTGAGATCGGAATTGGGAGTTGGCTAAGCATGGCGTTGGTGAAGATTGTGCAGGGGGCCACCGGTGACGGTGAAGGAGGGTGGCTTTGAGATAACCTTAATCACAGCAAACTTATTACTTTTACTGGATTTTGGGTGAGATAAACGCCTTGAATTATGTCGTGTATTCATTTGTTGCGTTGTATTCCAATATTGGAATACAAGTTTGTTTTGTATATAATTAAAAGATAATTCAAAATTGAAAAACAAAATTAATCAACTAAAGAATTAATTCAATCTCATCATGGCAACTCAATTATCATATGATTACGATGGATCATATTTCGCCATGGTTGTTCGCTCGAGTGTTGCTAGGCATAATTTTCTTACTATCTTCCATAATTGGAATGCATGTAAAAATGCAAAGGCACAACGTTCATAGTCTATTCCATTATTGGCAAACAATATAACCTTGTTTGGTATATAATTAAAAGGTACTCTAGATAGAGTACGTTTGTATGGAGGTTGAGCTTGGGAAATGTCTCGGCTTTGGAGTTTAAGAGCGAGAATAATTTGGGTTTTGAGTGAGAGCAATTTGGCCTGCTTGAGCTTACTGGGAAAGTCATGGTGGTAGCAATCATAAGCATTTTCTTCGTTGTCGCCTTGGTGTTCTTGATCCATTTTTACACCAGATGGTTGGGTCGCCATGCGCCAGACAGCAAAACTGCCGACGCTTCGACTTCCCGGGAGGTTATCAAGAAGAGACTAACGCCATCGCCGCCCTCAGCCGGGGGCTCGACCCTTCAGTGCTGAAAACAATCCCAGTGGTTAAATTCAATCCTAAAGAGTTCAAAGACGGTGGAATGCGAGCTAATCCTGATTACTGGGGTGCGGAGATAGCAAGGCGCGAAGGGGAGAGGATCAACGGCGGTATTCCTGATTACTGGGCTTCCTCCTCTGGGCCAGGAAGAAGGACAAAGCCACCGTGTGCGTTGTTTCGTAACATGACCGGAGCAGACAAGGTGTTAAAAGAGAAAATAAAATTAAAAAAAAAAATCCATGTCAGCATTTATTACCTGTAACCTGTAGGTAACCTGTGAAATTTGCTAGATGAAAAAAATATATTAGTTTATGGCTCCAAATATCACTTATTAAAGATCATGGTGCGGCATGAATAATCAAAAATGGTTTAGGGTGCGGGATGACACTTTAGCCAAGAATTTATTCCAAACTTATCGTTTAACTATATTACCTAATTATTATGCAATCGTTATGCGTTGGACCCGTGTCCAGCATGGGCACTGTTATCTCCTTTTTTTTTTTTTTAAATTTCAGACCACTTCGTTATAGGAGTATATGTTCATAATTTTATTACTATATGTTAATAACTGTACATTCATAACTCCATAACTGTACGTTCATAACTCTATAACTGTACATTCATAACTCTATAACTGTACATTCATAACTCCATAACTGTACATTCATAACTCCATAATTGTACATTCATAATTTTCGAAGCTCTATGTTCACAATTTTAGAGCTCTATGTTCATAATTTTATCACTATATGTTCATAATGTCAGAGCTCTTTGTTCATAATTCGATCAATAATTGTACATTATATTCATAATTCCATGACTGTAGATTCATAATCTCATAACTGTAGATTCATAACTCCATAACTGTAGATTCATAACTCTATAACTGTACATTCATAACTCCATAACTGTACATTCATAATCTTCGAAGCTCTATATTCACAATTTTAAAGCTCCATGGTCATAATTTTATCACTATATGTTCATAATGTTAGAGCTTTGTGTTCATAATTTCATAATTGCATAATTGTATATTCATAACGGCATAACTGTACATTCATAATCCAAAAAAAAAAATAACGCCGTTAACACCGTTAACGGCAAAACACGCGCGGTTTTTTTTTTTTTTAACTAAATGACGCGTTTTTTTTGAAAAATGACGTCGTTTTGGGCCCGTGTCCACAATTCGTTGTGGACACGGGTCCAGGGCATAATTTAACAATAGTTATGCTGTGCAACCGAATGTACCATGCGCACGGTGCATACGGTTCAAAACGACGTCGTTTTGATTAAAAACGCGCGTCCCACTTTAAAAAAAAAAAAAAAATCAGGTTCGACTCTCAGCAATAGCATTATTGTGGATATATAATTATGAAATTGTGGATATATAGTTATGAAATTGTGGTTATATAGTTATGAATTTATGGATATTTAGTTCATTCATTGTGGATATTTAGTTCAATCATATATTGTGGATATTTAGTTCATTCATTGTGGATTTTTACTTCATTCATTCATTCATTGTGGATTTTTACTTCATTCATTCATTCATGGTGGATTTTTACTTCATTCATTCACTGTGGATATATAGTTATGAAATTGTGGATATATAGTTATGAAATTGTGGTTATATAGTTATGAATTTATGGATATTTAGTTCATTCATTGTGGATATTTAGTTCAATCATATATTGTGGATATTTAGTTCATTAATTGTGGATTTTTACTTCATTCATTCATTCATTCATTGTGGATTTTTACTTCATTCATTCATTCATTCATTGTGGATTTTTACTTCATTCATTCACTGTGGATATATAGTTATGAAATTGTGGATATATAATTATGAAATTGTGGTTATATAGTTATGAATTTCTGGATATATAAAAATGCTTTTGCCGGGAATCGAACCTGATTTCTTCTTTAAGTGGGACGCGCGTTTTTTTAACCAAAATGGCGCCGTTTTGCAACCGTATGCACCTTGCAAGGTGCATTCGGTTGCACAGCATAATTTGCAATAATTTGCCCTAATTATGTAGGCCGGCTTTAGATGTGTAATTACTAATTATATGAATTTTACCCACCTAAACATATACAATAGTGTATTCCATTGTGAATTGATGAATGCAGCAATGCCATATGATGAACACGTCGCGCGTACAAAATTTATACAGTCGACGACATTACTAATAATAGTCATATTACATTCTTCTATTAAATTCATTTTCTAATATTTACTCCTGATGTATTACAAAATTGATTAGATAATTGACTTGATAACTACTAAATTCTAGGTATAATTTTCTATAAGAGTTGTTTATTGACATTTTTGTTTGAGCTGATCAACTATGAACAACCTAAACATGTTGACAATATTACAGGCCGTGGTTGGAAGGAATTATAATTTCACTCTCACCAAATTCTTACATAATTCCGAAGTCAAGCAAATTCATTCGTTTGGTTGGAAGAAATTGTAATTCCGCGGAATTGAAATTTCCTCATTTTCATAGAATTAGAATCATATGCCCCAATTGGCATTTCAATTCCATGAATTTTAGGAAGAAAAAAAAAATTACTTTGGGACAAAATTACCCCTATCTTTTTTAACCTAAATTTAATGTTTGACGACTTCTCTTTCGATTATAGCGAGCCTTCTTCTTCTACTCCTCACACAGAACGCCAATTAGTAGGCCAACCTTAATCAAATATGTTTTTTCAAAACTCACTTATTTATTTTATTGCTTTCATTATGCAATTCTAAAGATTATTTACAGGGTGTTACATAAATATTCAAAAGAAAATTAAAATTTGAATTTGTTCATTTAGGAGGAATAATAATAATAATAATAATAATAATAATAATAATAATAATAATAATAATAATAATAATAATAATAATAATAATAATAATAATAATAATAATAATAATAATAATAATAATAATAATAATAATTAAATATGGGCATTTTAGACTTTATACTATTTATTCTTTTTCAATTTCCAAAGATTGAAATTAAAATTTCCAATAATTCTATTCATACAAACCAAAAATTGGAATTTAAATTGCCACTTTGTTCCCACATTATTTATATTTCATAGAATTGCAATTCTTTTTCGACTTAATTCCTTCCCTCTAATCAAACATCCCGTTAGTTTGGGACGGTCATCTATAGAGAGCCTAGACGGAATACGGATTTACCTTTTTTATAATCTTTTACCAATTAGAACCACGAAATAAATTTTACTTAAAGAGGTAGAATACATATTTGGATAGTGACTGCAATTTTTTTGTAAATCAAAAGTTGATGTTTTTTCTTTTTTAATTTTAAATGTGAACTACGAGAGGAAATAATGGCCAAAAGTTCTTGGAACTCTCCAAACTTCAAGGGACCAGTACTTCCAAGTTCCAATCAGCGCCAAATTCAGTTTTGCCCTAAAAACAACCTTTCGATGTTTTGGCGCAGTGGAAATGTTAAGTTCGTTTATTTGCTTTGCACGGGTTTTTGTTATAAAGAGAGCTTTCGGTAATGACGAGAAAAATAATATGATGCAGAAATGAAAAGCGTAAGTAAAGAGATAGGGAGACAAGAGTTTTATAGTGGTTCGGCCAACTTTGCCTACTCCACTCTTCTTCCACAACTTATGGAAGGATTGCACTATCACTCGTTAGTACAATTACACAAAGACTTCCTTGATCACTAAGCCGGACAGCCTTCGTAGGTTTTTCAACTCCTCGAGTTTACTCCGCCTCTATCAACGTCTTCTTCAGAGTTGAGGTTGGTAGAAAGTGATTTCTGATTTCACCAACGTGATGAAGTCTTGACTGATGAGGAATGATTGCTTCGTATAAATAGCAAGACTTCTTTAAGGTGTAAGATGAGGATCAATGAACTTCTTCAAGTATCTTTGCACCTTAACACTGGTTCACAAAAGCTTGAGAGAGCTGAGAGCGTTTAAGAGCTTTTGCGTATAGATAGATCGAGTGATAAGAACCAGCACCTTCTTAGTTGGTGAAGGTGGGTTTATATAGGTGAGGAAAAATTCATCCGTTGGAGGGAGATGAATTTTTAAACCTATTGTCCAGTGGGTAAGGATCGGGGAGCTTCCCGCATTAAATGCTCCATTAATGAGGTTGTACCTTGTAGCCGTTGATGGCATGGAGAACCTTAGGGTTTTGTCCTTTAGCTTCAGGAAATAGTACATCTTCATTTAATGCTCCTTGGTATGCGTGTCCCACAAGTTGAGGTCCTTTTGTTCCTAGGATGTTGTCAAGTCATACAGTGGAGATATTCTTCTTGCTGTTGGTGAGAAGAAATATCTTGAAGGATTGTCGTCAATAAGAATATTCTTTCGTGTTTAATGACAACTCCTGGTAAACTCTCGTTGCAGTTGCTTCATGCTTCGTGTCTTCTTTCATCTTGATAACCCTAACAACTAAGCATAACTCGTCTTCGTGTGTTTAACTAGCTTAACACGAATTACATGTGAGTTATGGAAACTTTCGTCTAAGACGAAAGCGGCGATTAAAAGTAATAACGGTTAGGGGTCTACTTTCTATGTTACATTGGTATCATCAAAATCCTAATACAAGTGTTCCTAACAAATTTATTTATTGAAATCATTTTCATCTTTGAAGTCTGTAGATGATAAACAATTCGTTGGTAAGTTTCATTTACAATTTTAATCTACATTTGATTTTTTTTTTATTAACATGTTTGACGTTATTGGTAGGGTCGTTAAATTAAAAATGGAACGAAAATATTTCATTAATAATATTATACATCATCAATTAAAAATGAAATGAAAATTAGGTAAAAATATCACATTCTAATTGACTAATTGACTAAAAATATAAAAGAATAATTTGCTGAAAATGAATTTGATATTACTAATGGACTTAAAATATAAAAAGGATCGCTAATTGACTAATACTCTACCATTATATATTTTTACTTGAGTCACATATCCTGATGGACCGAAGGTGTTAGCTCTATACGATGATGGACATGATTGCGTTGCTACTACCAATGTCGTCTACAAAGAGGTTTCAATAATGTGTAAATACAATCGTTGATATTTAATATTTTTTTAAATGACAAAATTGCTATATATCTAGACAAAAATATATATATTCTATACAAATGAATTAAGATAGCAATTCATTCATATAACTGAGTTGCTAGAGAACGAACACATTTGCCTAATTTATAAAAAAATAATACTAAATAATGATAATTAAAATCTCCAAATTACAGCACCGCATGCGTACATCTACACATTAGCTATTAATTTGAGCAATTATTTGCTCAAATTCAACCAATGATAACATCAAAACACATAAATAATCCAAAGCATATCTTCAACTGCACTATATAATATTTGATGTTCTAATTTAAATAACTATATATCAATCCAAATACTTTTAATATATTATAAAAAATTCATTCCGTACCTCGCACGGGCGCAAATACTAGTTTATAGAAATTACATTTCCCTTTTCTCCTGTATTTTTCAATAGTAATCCTCAATAGTTGATATACTCAAATGGATAGATAAGATTAGTCTTCACTTTTGGTAATTGAATTCTTTCCATAGAGGCTTTTCAGTTTTTACCTTTTAATTGTTAATTGGTTGCTCTTTTTGTCCATGACGGGCTAAAATTGTTAAAACTTAACATAATGTTTATAAAACTTAAGATTCAAAAGATAAGTTCATAATTTTACAATGCCCATCTTATTTCCTCAAATCCCTTCGTTGAAACATTCTCCTCTTATCTTTGAACAAGTACATCTCAAAAAGCAAAGTCTCTATTGCAACATAGAAATTGCCTTAATGAAAACACATGCAAACGTCTGAATATTGTCCAGGAGGAAGTGTCAAATAGCTATCTAAGATAATGACCGCCATCTTTTGACATTGTATTTATAAATTGTAAAACATGATCAAATATTGTAAAACAAACAAACAAAAAATAAAACAGAGGTAATTATACTTTAAAAATATATGTGAAATTCATTTATACATATCATAAGTTTACAAATCACTATGTAATAACTAAATGATAAATTTAATGTCTTTCACAGTATTCATCTTATGCATATTAAGAAAAACAAAAACAAAATTGAAGTCGCATTTAATTTTATGAGTCTTAAGATTTAAGCAGTGGGATAAGAAGCCCTGGTGTTAACGCCACAAACTCCATCACCATTGATCCCTCTGGCCATCCTCATATACCCATTCTCACCCCAGCTGGTGCCCCATGAATTTTTCACCAACCAATAATCCTTCCCATCATCGCTCGTCCCGTACCCGACGATCGTGATGGCATGGCGGGACCCAGAGCCGCAGTCGCCGTTGTCGCCGGTGAAAACGCCGCTGCTGTAGTGGTGGAATAGTCCCCCGTCGAGCGAGATTCCGGCGGAGACAGGCTGGTTCGTGACGGCGGCGAGGAGGGCCGATTCGCTGGCTTCCACCTCTTGGTAGCCCGTGATGGTGGCCGCCGGAGTGCCGAGGTTTTGGCTGTTGCAGCTCTCCTGAGCGCCCTCGTAGGGGTAGTCGGACTCCGTCACCAGGCCGCCGTTGTCCTTCACGAACTGGAAGGCCTCCGTTCGGATTCCGCCGCCGCAGCCGTCGCTGTTGAGGTCGCAGTCGAGGAGTTGCTGTTCGGATAAGGAGATTAATTCGCCCGTTCGGATTTTGGTTATTCCTTCCACGGCCGCCACCACCGCAAACGCCCAGCAACAACCTTATCCATAACCAATCAACAAAACCAATTATTATTATTATTGCCCACAAAATGGGAAACTCTTCTTACCCTCCGACCCACATCTCAATCCGACAGAATAAATTAAGGTGCTGGAGTATTAGTATCTGGTGTTCACACAAGAAACAAAATTTTTCTCACCCCTAAGGCCCACATCTAAATCAGACAGAATAAGGGGAGTTTTTGTGCGTAATGAACAAAAGGTCTAGTTTCTATGGTTCATGTTCAATTGAGTTATCATAATTTACATCCTCCCAAATACTCTCCTCCGATCGGGGTGTGGGAGACCCTTATGATTGAGATTCAACCTTTTGGAAGAAATTAGGGTACTCAGCAACTCATTAGGTGGAGGACTAAGTCTCAGGTGCTCACAAAAGATAAAATTTTTCTCACTCCTAGGACCCACATCCCAACCGGATTAGATAAATCAAAATAGCTCAGCGGTCTATAAGGTGAGAAAATCAGCACAAACAACAATTATTATTATTATTATTATTATTATTATTATTATTCTTTTGTTGTGTTGCGTGTTTAAAATGAAAAAAAAAAAAAAAAAAAAAAAAAAAAAAAAAACACTTGTGGACGGTCCATAATTAAGCAATTTTAAAAGACATTTTAAAAGTGTGTAATTATTGTTAATAGTTACATACCGCAGTTGCCTTGGTCTTTGATATCAGTCACAGCACCCCTCTCTCTCCAGTCCAAAGAGTCTGGAACTTGAGCCAAACTTTCATTCAGATAGAATGCTGGTTTTGAAGGCTTTTGGCGTGGGATTAACTTCTCTTCGTTAAGCAAGGTGGCCCGAAACTCCTCCTTAGTCAGATCAGTAAACTTGTTGATGCCAAGTTTGTAAGACCGGTTGGCAGCCTTGTTGAAATTTTCAATAAACTCCACGTTTTCTTTGAAAATTCTGAACCGTTTTGCCCTCTCGGCTTCATTTTTGTATGAACGCCCATGGCGAGCCATCCAGCTCTTATGGCGCAAGACTAAGGAAGTTTCTTCCAAGGTACGTGCAGTGACTAGAGATTCCCACGCCCCCAACAGGAAAAGGGCTGCAAGAACAAACAATCTGAAACGAAAGTTGAGAGCCATAGGAGATATATGTACTAGTATATGATATGTACTAGTATATGACTATATGTTATGGAATGAGGGATGTGCTACCGGCCTATTTATAGGGAACAATCTTAAATTTTCTTGTGGAAAATTCTGCAGAATTGAAGTAAATATTTAGTCGTCTTTATTTTTCTACGTAACAATTTTTTTTCCAAGTTGATGAGACTTGTTCATATTGAGACTGGTTGATAAGTTCAAAAGTGGAGTACTGCTTTTCACACATTGTTTGCACAAACTCTCACTAAATGATGGTGGGTACAACATAGAGCCGTGTAATAAATTATTTCACACACATCTTTCAAACATTATTCTCAACATCTTGAGTACGTTATTGGATATAAATAATTATTAATCAATTTTTCATTCGCTCATTAATATTTTGGGTCATAAACACATTTTTGAGCCAAAAATTAATCCAACCCCTATAATAAAATAACAAAGTACCTACAGATTTAGCAATAGATTAAATTATTATAGTTTAAATATCTCTGAATTTCAATGTTTTACCTGTTGGTAATTAAATGCATAGGATTTTAATAATTTACTTACATATTTTATTACTGTTAATTTGATTTTTCTTGTTAAAAAAAAAAAAAAAAAAAACGGAAACATTCCGTTTTTATTTTTATTTTTATTTTTTTTTGGGAGTGGGTGGGTGGGTGGGGGGGGGGGGGGGGGGTTAATTCTGACCCAAATAAACAGATTTAGAAATGCGTTTTCTAAATCTAAAAGAATGTGAGATATTGGTGAAGATAAATTTGTGAACATAGAAGACACTATCATTATTAGTTTGCTAACTTATCTTTAGATTAGCTTGATCTAAACTCTTTATCTTTTATGAAAATATTAGCAAAAAATATAAACAATTAGAATGTTTAATTAAATATTAAGGTTTCAAAAAAAAAATAAAATTAAATATTAAGGTTTAAATATATTTTATAGTTTATATGTTGTATTTTTGAGTTAATTCTATTTTTTGTCCTAATTTTATAGGTGGCAATCCACTTTAAGTCCCTTTTTTTATTAGGACATTCAGTTTTGGTCCTAGTGTTATTGTGGTTTGACCATTTTTGGTCATTTATCAACAAAACAGTTTAAATATCGTTGAATACAAAGACATTTCAGTCTTTAATTATGATTTTTTTTAAAAAATAAACATAAAAAAATTCAACTTACTTTGTATAAAAAAAAATTGAAATGTCTTCGTATTTAACGATATTTCAACGATTTTGTTGAAGGAGGACTAAAAATGATCATGCCACAATAATACTAGGACTAACTCTTGTATTTTTATTTGGGATAATTGTCAAATAAGCCTTTGAACTATTCATGAAAGTGCAATTAAGGCTCGCATGGGTAGCTCAACTGGTCATAAAGGTCAAACTTTGGAAGAATGACCAGTGTGGGAGCAACTTCTCAAAGTGAGGGGGGCTCCTTGTGCGCGGGTACAGCCTTTTGGAAGAATGAAAGTGCAATTAAGTTCTCGGATTAAAAAAAAAAAAAAAAAAACTCCAATTAGATATTTGAACTTACAAAAAAAAGGTATAATTAACCATTCTGATATGTTATTGCAAGTAACTTTATTCCCTTAGAATGTCACATTCCCTTTGTTATTATTATTACGATAAATATTAAATTATTAAAAAACTTGGTCACCGACCATCATGGCAATAGAAATGATCTTTTTTTTTTTTTCTAAAATATTTAATTTTCAATAAATTATTACGTATTATTATCATCATTATTATTATTATTATTATTATTATCATTATTATTATTATTATTACTATTATTATTTTTATTTTTATTTTTTTGAAAGGTATTATTATTATTATTATTATTATTATTATTATTATTTGACATTCAAGTCATCAAAATATATTGATGTGGCTTTCCTATCACCTTTAACTTGAAGATTACTCGAAATAACATGTCAAATTGTGTTAATTGCACTTTTTTTTAAGTTTGGGTTCCTAATTAAAACTTTTTCTAACTCAAGGGCTTAATTGTACTTAAATGAAAAATTCAATGACTAATTTAACCCTGACCCCTTTTTATTTTAAATTAAAATTATATTAATTGATATTTATTATTTAACTATTTATTAGTGATTTGGACACTAATTTTATATTATTCTAATATTTTTATCAAATAATTAATATTTATGCATGTTTACAAATATTTACAAATATACTCCAATATTTTTATATTCACACTTCTTCTCCACATTCCATTTGATATATTTTTCAGAATTATCATTTTCTCATTTTCTGATCTCATTATAGTGACAGACAGTTTTCATACATTTTAGTACATTGTGTGTTCAAATTTGAGTGAAATGATTGAATTGAAGATATATTTTGTATTTTTTAAATTCAAAGAGCATCAAACATTTTTACCGATATATAGAATTATCTTTCAAATTGTCACTGGAATTTTGATAACTAGTTATTTAAGTTTGAGTGTTTAATTATACTTTTTAAAGTTTAGGAGCTTAATTACACTTTCGAATAAAGTTCAATGACCTGTTTGGTTATTTTCCATTATTAATTTGTATATTTGAAAAGTTTCTAGTTGGACCCAAAACATGGGTGTCATTGTTGAGAAGAAAACCTTTTAACTCTGCAACTAGAAACCAGAAAGTAGGTTTAATTATTTTATCATGGGATTCATGGCAACTGAGTTGTCGTAATTGCTTGACTCCCAAGTTGTCTACCGAATCAACGGTTGAAGTTCTCCGCGGTCTTCCAAAACGCCAAAACCAATCTACCATTATTCCATCATTGCACAATTTTTAATAAATACTCTCCGCGTAATTGGCGTGTGTAAACACAAATTATGTGAATTTATATAAAGACTATATTAGAGACTTATACAATTATCACTCTTTTACATTCCCCTTTTTATTAGATATATATAAATTTATATTAGCAGAAATTAACGTAAATCAATTCAATAGTAATACAAATTATAAATGCATTAATATAGGTTTAAACTATCTAAATTATTTTATTATATTTTAATTAATTTTTATTTAAATTTAAAATTTTTAAAATTTAGTAGGTCCCTGTCATGGTCCTTTTACTTAAGCCGTGTCGGGCTGGACAAAAGTCAGTTTTGTCAAGTAGCGGGCTTTGACAGGCCTCATCTTATCAGCCTGCATTGGTAGTTCTAATCGTGTGTCACTAATGAATATTAAAAATTATAATATCTAAAATATTTTTTTTTTTATTTATAAAGGAAGGGGGATACCCCCTCCACTGAGGGGCAAATTATGTTGTGCATCCGTAAGCACCATTGGTGCATACGGATGCAAAAACGACGTCGTTTTAATAAAACGCGCGTCTCCTCTTTAAAAAAATCAGGTTTGATTCTCAGCAACAACATATGAACTAAAATTCCAGAATCGATGAATTATAATTCCATAATCGATGAACTATAATTCCAGAATCTAATCTATGAACTAAAAATTTCAGAATGAATGAACTAAAATTCCATAATCTATGAACTAAAATTTCAGAATCGATGAACTACAATTCCAGAATCGATGAACTATAATTCCATAATCAATGAACAATAATTCCATAATCTATGAACTAAAATTCCAGAATGAATGAACAATATAATGTTGTTGCTGGGAATCGAACCTGAATTTTTTTAAAGGGGAGACGCGCGTTTTTTAATAAAACGACGTCATTTTGGCATCCGTATGCACCATGCATGGTGCATATGGATGCACAACATAACTATTGCCACTGAGGCTCGAACTATCCACCTTCCACCTCCCACATAAGGAAGCAACCGGTTACTAGTGGACCACAAGATCCTTGGTAATATCTAAAATATTTTAGGAAAAAGTGTCAAATTGGTCCTCTAAGTCATTCGGATAGTGCAATTAGGTCCCCTAAGTATAAAAAGCTCCATTCAGATCTCCTAAACCTGTAAGATAGTTCAATTGATTCTAAATTTACCTGTATAGCAGAATAATTCATCCCCAGCTTGACACATGTTGCCTTTAAAATATTTTTTATTTTTATTATTTTAAAAAATATTTATTATTCAATTATTAAAAATTTTTAAAAAAAAATTCAGCCACCGCCGGACAGCCACGACTGTCAACATGAAGTCCAGATCTGGACCTCAAACGGCCGGTAACGAGGGCAGCGGCCATGACCGTCGCCCTTGTTCCAAACGGCCATGGACAACCATGGCTGTCTAAAAAAAAAAATTGAATTTTTTTTAGACGGCCATGGCTGTTTAGGGACGGCCCAGACAGCCATGGCCGTTTGAAACGAGGGCTCCCGACCGTTTGAGGTCCAGATCTGGACCTCATGTTGACAGCCGTGGTTGTCTTTCCCGGAAAGCCACGGCTGTCAGTGAAGGAGGCAGTCACCAGCTGTCCTCGGCGGACAGGCGGTGGTTGAATTTTTTTTTTTTTAATTTTTTAATAATTGAATAATTTAAAAGAATAAAAATAAAAAAAATATTTTAAAGGCGACACGTGTCAAGCTGTGGATGAATTAACCTGCTGTATAAGTAAATTTAGACTCAATTGAACTATTTTACAGATTTAGGAGATCTGAATGAAACTTTTTTTTTTTTTTTTACTTAAGGGACCTAATTGCACTATCCGAATAATTTAGGGGGGCAATTTGACACTTTTCCCAATATTTTATATCATTTAATATCATCTCTAATAAAAAAAAAATTGATATGATACAAATAATAATTTTTTACACAAAATATTTGATATCTCTATCAATATTAAACTAATCCAGGCCATAATCGCGGGCAAGTGCTTGGAATTTCTCTTCGAAGACCAACAGTTCCAATCAGTTTCCAATCAACGCCGACGTTAATGTATTTCCAATCAATTTCCGCAATATTGTCCGAGTCAATTCTTGACTTTGAAGTAGACTGTACTATTATACTATGAAAAATAATTGGTGGAATCCATTTTATACTCCTAACTTTAATTCTCTCTCACATATTTTTAATCTAGATACTTCTCTGTGGACTCACATGATGAAAACAACCAAACATTGTTTGCTATTTCAAGTAGCAAAAATAAGGGAGTAGAATTTGAGAATATACATAGTATGTAGAACTCTTAATAAAATAGTATTATCATTTATCAATGGCCCTTCGATCATGGACTTAATAAAATAAAATAAAATTTTGTAAGTGATGAAAACTAAATTAAAGGATTTAATTTCAGATTTAGTCCTTTGATTGTCATTGATTTTCAATTTTAGTATTTGACTTTTAGAGTTATCAAATTTAGTCCTTAAATATTAAATAATTTTCAATTAAAATCCATTATTAGATTTTTCCTGTGTGAATTATTGAATCATTAACATTGATGGTAAAAATGGAAAGTAATGACTGTTGATTTTATTGAGCATTGGAGTAGTCAAATGGTAGACCAACACTAATGAAAAATAAAGAAGCAAGGTTGTCGGAAAAGTGTTTTTATTGCTCGTGTATGCGTAAGAAAAGCTTAATCCTTTTTCAAGATGCTCTAGGCCTATTTATACAAGAGATGAAGAACTTAATTTAGGTAGTAACCCTAAACTGTCATAAATACAGTTGATTTTCTTTCCTTATGGCTTCCGGATTTTCCTCCCCCTTCCACAAGATCTACCTAAATCTCTTCTTGATACGGCTAGCATCTCAACACCTGTCCAAGCCCTTACTGGAGCCGGCCAATCCTCTCTCTATGGCCGACTGACGCGCTCAGCCGCCCATTCATCCTGCTATGCTACTAGGTGCGACCCATCTACGCAGTCAGTCTCCTGTCCGTCCCACCTGAATGAGTCCTCTACCTGCTTGGTACTTCGCCCGAGCGTCCGACTATGCGGCTCCCTCCCTTGGTCGCATTGTTGATTGCCTAAGGGGTTCCACTCGACTGGCCCCACCAACAGTCCGCCTTCCTGCCTATCTCCGTTAAAAATCCTTCCCTCTGACTGACTGATCTTATCTGTTAGCCCGCTTGACTGCCTGCACCCATGTCTCTGTCCACTCGACTGCCTACGCCAACCTGGCCGACTAAATAATAGTGCTCACCCGACTGGTACCATGTACTTCACACTCATCCTACCCGTCGACTTCGCCTATCTTATCTTGCCTAGTCTGACTGGGTGTATGCCCATCCCATCAATGATCATTGCATCAACTGTTTATCAAACGTATAAAACAAAGCCCTAATTTTTTTTTGAAAGGAAAAATTTAATGCATTAAATCAGCAGTAAGGCAATCAATAAAGCCCTAATTTCTTATTCTAGCCATCTTAGGGTGTGTTTGGTTCGCACATAGGAATCGAAATCGGAGTGGGTATCAAATACTTGGTAATGGTAATGGATTTTGATGAAAGTATTTAACATGTTTGGTACTAAGGTGGAATGGGAATGGTTACTAATAGTAGTGCTTGAGAATGAATAAGGGAATGAAACCCTTATTTAATTTGGATATGCGTTTTTCAATTGATGGGGTATTCGAAACACATAGTAGTGTTCTAAAAACTTATCAACCAAACAACAACAATCACTTTCATACTCATTCCTATGGGCAAAACCCACCAACTAAACAAACCCTTAATTTTATCCTCAATTTTAACATTTCACATAGACCAAAACTTGCACAATTGGAAATGATTCAATACTTATAGACTAAATTTTATAACTTTAAAAGTTAATGATTAATAAAAATAAATAATAGTCAAAGGACTAAATCCCGAATTAACTCAAACTAAAGCTAGATAACTATTACACAACAAATGCAGTTAGGTACTAAAGCTACATAACTTGTGCTCAGATGGCACCTCTGTGGCTCCTCTTGAGGGAAGGTCATAGGATTGAACCTCGGTGGTGGGGCTGCAGTACTTAGAGAAAGTATAGAACAGATATTACCTTATAATAGTATTAAAAAAAAAAAAAAAAAGCTAAATGCAAAACCTCATATAATAATCTTGAAATAGTGTAAATTTAATGGTTAACCAAAAAAAAAAAATTTATGAAATATAAAAAGTTTACTCAATATAATCTCAATTATTTAAGCAATTTTCTTTTCTCATCAGTCTTTAAGCAATGGGGTAAGAAGCTCTGGTGTTAAGGTTACAAACTCCTTGTGCATTGATTCCTCTGGCCATCTTCATATAACCACTCTCACCCCAACTGATTCCCCATGAATTCTTCACCAACCAATAATCTATTCCATATTCATCGCTAGTCCCGTACCCAATGATCGTCATATCATGGCGGTATCCAGACCCGCAGTCGCCGTCGAAAATTCCGGTGGCGTAGTGCTGGAATAGTCCCAACTGGCCGAGATCGATTCCGACGGAGACAGGCTGGTTTGTGACGGCCGCAAGGAGAGCCGATTCGGTGGCTTCCACCTCTTGGTAGCCTGTAATGGTGGCAGCTGGGTTGCTAAGGGTTTGCGTGTTGCAACTTGCCTCGACACCCTCGTACGGGTAGTCGGACTCCGCCATGAGGCCGCCGCTATCCTTTATGAATTGGAAGGCCTCCGTTCTGTTTCCGCCGCTGCAGCCGCCATTGTTGAAGTCGCAGTCGATGAGTTGCTGTTCGGATAAGGAAATTAATTGGCCTGTTTTTATTTTCGTTATTCCTTCCACCGCTGCCACTACCGCAAACGCCCACGCGCTATCTTATATAATTCATAACCAAACAAGAAAACCAAGGGTGAGTCTCCTATCGGACCACTATAAAAATGTTATACAATAATACTACGGAAAATAACAAGAAATGGAAGGATTACAAGTAGGCGCGCGAGAGAGAGAGTTTCTCAGTTATACATGATGATTATATTGACTTGGTAATCCGATTCAAATTATTCAATAAATATGGAATAATAAGGGATAAAGAAGGACAATGAATGTTAGGCAAGAAATATGTGTCACTGGGTCAAGATTGTATTAAGACTAGCATTACAATGGAGTTGAGTGATATGTCCTAACAAGACAAAGATGAGTACTTTTATACTAAACCGTGCTCCAACTACTCCCGCGAGAAAAGAGCGAGTAGTTACGTTAGACCTCCTCGACCGAGCCTAATGCCTTTACTACGCACGCTACAACTGTCTATGAAGCCACAGAGGCCGAGCCCTAGAGCTCGGCCTTGGACCTCCTCAAGGTGCCCAACTCGGAGCTCGGCGTGGAACCTCCGAGGTGCCAAGCTCAAGACTCGGCCTTGGGCCCAAGTATCATCGAGCCTGCTCCAGGGGGTTGATTTGCTCTTGGTCCATTTGTAATATATATCTATATATACAATTCAAGCTCCGATCCCTCTAAAAGGGTATTATATTGTATATATAGTTGTGCAAATCTACTTCTTTTTTCAATGGTGGACAAAGGATATTTACAAACCTTTTCACTTTCATTTTCCAACTCAAATAGGTCTACTTTGAGAATCAACTTCTCATTCACCCATTATCCGTTTTGATCGTATAATATATCAATCTGTTCTCTTTATTGTGTAGGAGTCACTGTTCAAACAAGGAGAGGTAGGTCCGAGACCCCCACAATGATACACTTTGTTTTATAATTTAGTTGTCCCATTGAACCTAAGTGCCAACTATGTTGGGTGTCCAGTATACAACTTTTATTCCAAGGGCTTTAATTCCACTTCTCATGTCAACTGCTCAGTCAACTCTCTATTTAACCATTTGGTTAATGGATTTGCTATGTTCCTTTTCTTTTGAGACTCAATTTATCATTCACCCATTATCTACTTTGAGCATACAATATATCGATCTCTTCGTTTCAATGAATAAACGAAATTCACTTTGACTCGACCTAAATCGGGAGTAGATCCCACATATATTTGTACCACAAAATAACTACTTAAAATGTCATTTCATGCTAGTTTTTCCAACAATTTTTATGTAAAAAAACAAAATGTAATACTAATCATGAATAAATTATTTTTAAATCAAAATCTAATATTAAGGCGTGAACAATTACTTATAAAAATGTAATATTAAAGGTTGAATTGTTACCTACGAGAAAAATTGTAATATTTATGAAAATTGGACCTGAGAGATGGTCTCATTGAAGATTTTGCTGAAAACCAATTTTTGTATTGTTTTTTTTTTTTTTTTTTTTTAAATGACTTTAAAGAAAAAAAAAAAAAACTTATCCAGCAATACAAAAAAGGAAAGCACCACAGTACTGCATTTAAAAATGACATTTAAAATTTTTTTAGTACTTATTTACCGCACTTTCCTTGGACACTGATATTAGTCACAGCACCCTGCTCTCTCCAATCCAAAGACTCTGGAACTTCAGCCAAACTCTCGTTCACAAAGGATGTTGGTTTTGAAGTCTTTGGGTACGGCGTTGACTTCTCTTCATTCAACAAGGTGGCTCGAAACTCTTCTTTAGTTAGATCAGTAAATTTATTGGTGCCAAGTTTGAAAGATCGGCCGCTAACTTTATTGAATTTCTCAATAAATTTCACGTTTTCTTTGAATATTGTGAACCGTTTTGATTTCTCAGTTTCATTTTTGTATGAGCGCCCATGGAGAGACATCCACCTCTCGTGACGCAAGATAAAGGAAGTCTCTTCAAGGGTGGGTGCAGCGGATAGAGATTCCCATGCCCCCAACAGGAAAAGGGCTGCCAGAACAACCAATCTAGAATGAAAGTTGAGGACCATGGGAGATGTATAGTATATTTTATGGAATGAGTGATGTGTTTTGATTAATAGGGATGAGAACAACCTTAAATTTCCTAGTTGAAAATTCTGCGGAATTGAAGTAAACAACAAGCTAGCCGTGTGTAACATGTCACATAAATATTCACTCGTCTTTCTCCATTATTTTCAACGTAGCTAGCACGGCATGAACCTGTCCAATAATATAATATATTTTCCAACTGAAGAGTAGGTTGCGGAAAAAAAACAACTGATGTATGGTAATTAGTACTTATTAGTGTGTTTGAACTTTGGATTGCTATTTTGTTATATAATGTTTAGATTTTGGATTTGGAATATTTGAATATGTATTGTTTGGTAGTGTGTTTGAAAAATTAGGAAATGTTAAAAATTGAGGTTCTTAAACTGAACTAATTGAGAATCGAACTTTTTCAAACTGAATCGAACTATAATGTTAAACCGAATGGTATCATTTTTTAATACTAAAATACCGAAACCAAAACCGAAAAAAAAAAAACCGAATCCCGAAACGTTCACTCCTAGTGTAAACCCACTTCCCAAACCAATGTGGGACAAGTGCTTTTACAAAGTCTTTCCACCCTCATTTCCAACTCAAATGGATCTACTTTGAGAATCAATTTCTCATTCATTCATTATCTGTTTTTAGCATATAATATATCAATCTTATCGTCTTACTACGAAGAACCCGAATTCACTTTGACCCGACTCAAGTGAAAGTAAAGCCCACATATATTTATACCATAAAATAGTCACTTTTTATGCCATTTTATGCTAAAAATTCCTACAGATATTCTCATAGAAATTTTAGTTATTTAATTTGAGTGTTCAGTGGAATGATTAAACTGAAGGTACTTTTGATAGTCAGATCAGGACCAGATAACTAATTGTGAATATTTAAGAGATAATTTTTATTTACCTTATTAAAATGAAAAATAATTAATTAACACATTGCCGGGTTTAATTTAACCTCATTTACCTTCGTATTTGTTTAAACACGTCAACGTGTGTGTATGAACATTATTAATTTATATATTTTAGAAGTTTTTAGTTGGACCAAAAACAAGGGTGTCACTGTATAGAAGAAAAACTTTTACGTCAACAATTAAAGAGGCAATGCGACTAGAAACAAGAAAACATGGCAACTGAGTTGTCATTAGTTGCTTGACTCCTTAACTTAGTCTTCTACCGACTAAGCTAAGAGCTTATTTGATAATTGCGCAATGTTTAATACTCTCCGCGGAATTTTCGTGTGTAAACACAAATATGATGTTTAGTAAATAGCTGATAGCGGTTCGTTGTTAGCTGATTGAGTTAGTAGGTTTGAGTAGTTGATAGCATTAGCTGATTGCAGAAAAATGTTTGGAAAATTAGCTCTTATTAGCTCATAACTGATTACATGCAAAATAATTTTGTCAAAAACTTAATCGAAAAAGTTACTTTGAACAAGTTTTTGCATTTTAACATTTTAGAGCAATAAGTTGTAATAAAAAATTTATTAAGCAAACACTCATATTGAATGTTTAACCAAGTCAAAAGCTAATAGTGGTTAAATAAGCCAAATACCTTGTTTAGTAACATGTATAGTTAGCTTATTAGCCAATTTTGATTTATTTGACCATTATTAACTGTTTGACTTGGTTAAACAATCATATGAGTATGATAGGCTTAAAGATGAGCACTTTTCTCCTTAATTGGTCCGACTCAGTACGAATGAGAATTAGTCTGAGTATGATAGATTTAAAGGTGTCTCATAGATCTACTCAAGATAACTCATTGTAAAATAAAAAAAAAAAAAAAAAAGTGAACTATGTGTGGAAATCATGAGCAGAAGTGCGGGCTTTGAACTTTTCAAAGACCCACACTTCAATCAATTTCCAATCAACGACAACGTTAATGTATTTCCAACCAATTTCCACAATATTGTTCAAAGTCAATTCTTAACTTTAAAGTAGACTTATTTCTCAAAGTTATATTTAGCAATGGAAAGTGATGAAAACTATAGCCACTTAGCATACATACAAAAGAAATCAAAATTATTTTACATAATCTCAATTATTTGCGTTTATATTCTATAAAATTAGAGAAACTTTCAATTATGAAATAAACCATTATAATATTCAAATCAAATTTAAGTAAAAAATATGATAGTATTATATATAATGCCATGTGAGGTTTTTTTACTTTTTTATTTTATTTTTATTTTATTTTTTTTATGAGTACTACTAACTCTGTTATAATGGAGTATCTGTTCATAACCACTTTCTCAATCTATTTATGCACAAAGAGTCAATAATCAGCTTTCCACTAAGACTCAAACCCACAACTTCCCATATAATGGAGCAACTTGGTGCCACACTGCCACTAGACCACAAGCAGTCGTTATATCATAGACCGCGGTCCATGTGCACCGCAGTAAAAAACGGCGCCGTTTCTTTAAGTAAAGAAACGGCCCGCCGTTATAGTTAACGGAGTCCGCTTGTTTGGTGTATTAAACACCAACTGACACTACAGTATATCTAAACCGACACTGCAGTTATATCAAAATGATACTGTAGTTATAGTGAAATGAAACTACAGTGTATATAAAATGAAACTGAATAACATTTCACATATTTGAGTGTATTATACAATGAAGCTGTAATTATATCAAAATGATCATGTAGTTGTGTTTTAATGAAACTATAGTGTATATAAAATAAAATTAAATAACATTTCACATATTTGAGTCTATGAATATCGAATGAAACTATAGTTATATCGAAGTGAAACTGTAGTTCTGTTGAATTGAAACTGCAGTGTACAAAATGACACTAAAGAACATGGTTACTTTTTACAAAAGGGTGCGAAACGACGGAAAACAAACACTGTTTGTTTTTATTTAAAAAAAAAAGACGCACGGTGCATGATTGATCATGCACCGTGGTGCATGATATAATTTGCGGACCACAAGGTACTTGACTACCATGTGATGGTATAAGTCCAAACAACCCAATAAGTTCAATGACTGCGAAGGTCCATAAGATATATGAGTGATCTAGTCCATGAAATTAATCGGTGAAAGTAGTTTTGGAAAATAGTTATGATAACTTTACAAATAAAAAGAAGTCATTAAATGGTGATCTTGCAATTAAGGAAAGTAAATCATTCCTCAATTACCTCATCATCTCATCAATCATGCCATCTTACCACAATGTTGGGTTGATATTTGAAGGGGCAAGTCTAGCATCCTAGTATTGAAACTTGTTAGGATCGATACTGTTCACAACACCAAAATATAATAGCAACTTGAACGAAATATTGAGAATAAATTTCTAGTGTAGGATTTAGAATAAATATACACAAAATAAGGCAAATTGAAGAAGAATTTTCTGTATTGGCAAAAGGATATTACAATAGAAATTACAAATATAACTCTATATTTCTACTCTCTGTATTTTGCTATACTACTCTCTGTATTTCGAATGGGATGATAAAAATGAATGCAAGATGTTGCTTTTATATAGCAACCTAAATGCCTAGAGATTTGCAAAGCATTAAATGTCTAGAGATTTGCAAGATATGAAAATCTATTCCTGCAGATTTTCCCCAAGCAAAACCTATGCCCAAGCTTTTCTCTTTAGGCAAACCTATGCCTATGCTTTTCCCCTTAGACAAACCTATGCCCGAGCTTTTGTCTTATTCAAACCTATGCCCAAGCAAACCTCATCCCATACATTTACTCCTCCAAACTTCATCCCAAACAAAACCTTAGCCCAAGGTTTTAAACCTCTGCCCATTTCCACATTTTGACTTTAGTATTTACAAATCTCTCACTTAAAGTCACAATGTGGATCTTCATCATTTTTGCCAATTCCCTGCTGCTTTCATTCTTGTTAGGCTAATTGAGGATCTACACCATACGAATTTATCGTTGGTCGTAGGCTTGTTAACATATATGCCAGGTTATTTTTAGTATGATTTTTCTGTATATCTACACTTCTCTCTTCCACTTTTTCACGAACAAAGTGATACTGAACTCGTATGTGTTTCGTCTTGGAATGAAATGCTGGATTCTTTGTCAAGTACAAAGCGCTCTGACTGTCACAGAATAGAGTCATTTCTCTGACTTGTGCCCGAGCTCCTCCAATAGCATTTGCAACCATATTGCCTCTTTACTAGCTTGAGTAGCCGCTATACATTCTACTTCTATCGTTGAAGTTGCCACAACCGACTGCAACTTCGAGACCCAGCTTACTGCTCCGCCAGCAAGAGTAAACACATAACCCATGGTGGATTTACTACAATCAAGATTACCTGCATAATCTGAATCAACATAGCCTTTAATAATGAAGTCTGATCCTCCATAACACAATGCAACATATGAGGTACCCTTGATATATCTAAGGATCCTCTTCACAGCACTCCAATGCTCTCTACCAGGATATGCCATGTATCGACTGACCGCTCCCACTGCTTGTGCAATGTTTGGTTTATTGCAGATCATAGCAAACATTAAACTGCACACTGCTGATGCATACGGTACTCGAGACATCTCCATCATCTCTGCTTCGTTGCTAGGACTCATACTTGAGGATAACTTGAAGTTAATAGAAAGAGGGGCAGAAATTGGCTTACAATCTTGCATGTTGAAGCGTCGCAAGATTTTCTTCAGATAACTCTGCTGAGAGAGCCAAATCTTCCTATTATTTCTGTCTTGGTGAATTTGCATCCCTAAAATCTTGTTTGCTGGTCCTAAGTCCTTCATTTCAAATTCCCTAGCCAATTGAGCCTTCATCTCCGTGATACGATCATTGTTGGGGCCTACTACCAACATGTCGTCAACATATAACAGCAAAATGATAAACTGATTATCGTCAAATCTCTTGCAATATGCACAAGGATCAGAGTTAAATCTGTTGTATCCATGGCTCAGAATGAAAGAATCAAATCTCTTTTACCAACATCTCGGCACCTGTTTGAGACCGTATAGAGATTTGTTCAACCTGCAAACCAAGTTCTCTTTTCCTTCTTCTTCAAAACCTTCTGGTTGGACCATGTAAATCTCTTCTTCAAGTTCTCCATGTAGAAATGCAGTTTTCACATCCAACTGCTCAAGATACAAGTCAAACACAGCACACATCGCTAAGTCTGCTCGACTTGTTGTAAGTCGTACAACAAGAGAAAATATCTCATTGAAGTCGACTCCTTCTTTCTGAGCAAATCCTTTCACAACTAATCGAGCACGATACCGTTCCACTTGATTATTGCTATCTCGTTTGATCTTATAAACCCATTTATTCCCAATAGCCTTCCTTCCTTGTGGTAACGGGAAAAGTTCCCAAGTTTTATTCTTATGGAGATCTTCAATTTCTTCTTGCATTGCTGTCATCCACAGAGATGCATCTGGATCTTTCATAGCCTCATGGTAAGTTAATGGCTCACCATCTTCTGTTAGTAGACAGTATGCAACATTTCAATTTCCTCTCATAGAATAATCTAAGTGCCAAGCTGGTTGCTTCCTCTCCCGAGTTGATCGTCGAACTTCTAAAGTTGAAGACTTAGCTTGATCTTGTTCATCATGCTCTATTGTTGCTTCAGGGGAAACTGGAATTTCTTCTTCCTTCCTTCCCTCAACTTGTACTGTTGTTAATGGTTTCTCCTTCTTAGTGTTTTCCCTTTCTTGTACCTTGTCTTCTACAAATACAACATCCCTATTGATGATAACCTTGTGGGCAGTGGGATCCCACAGGTGATACCTCTTCACTCCATCAGCATATCCCAAGAAAACACATTTTCTTGATTTTGGATCCAAGTTTTTATGTTTCTTGAATGTTGTATATCACATATGTCGGACTCCCAAATATATGTAAGTGAGAATACCTAGATGGCTTACCAGTCCACATTTCCATAGGCGTTTTCAGATCAATTGCGGTTGATGGTGACCGATTGATCACATAACAGGCGGTTTTGAATGCTTCAGCCCAAAATGACTTTGCCAAATTTGCAGTCCTCAAAATTGCCCTTGTTCTTTCCAATAAGGTTTTGTTCATCCGCTCTGCCACTCCATTTTGTTGTGGAGTATACGCCACCGTGAACTACCGTTTGATACCTTCTTGTAGACAGAATTTATCAAATTCATCACTAGTATATTCTCCTCCATTATCCGACCTCAAACACTTGATCCGTTTCTCGGATTCAAGTTCTATACGCGCTTTGAAGATTTTGAAAACTTCAAATACATCAGCCTTCTGCTTGATTGCATACACCCAACATCTCCTAGAGTAGTCGTCGATGAAGGATACAAAATATTTTGCACCTCCTAGGGATATAACTGGTGCTTGTCAAACATCAGAGTGGATTAGCTCCAAGATAGCCTTGCTCCTTGCTTTAGAGCTCTCAAACTTCAATCTATGTTGCTTACTTGTAACACAATGCTCACAAAAAGGTAATGAAACCTTCGTTAGCCCTGGAATAAGATGTTGATCAGCAAGAATCTTTAGACATTGTTCCGACATGTGACCAAGTTTTTGATGCCACATCATCGTTGATTCCTCTATAAGATTGTCTGATACTACAGCTGCTTCTCCTTGTAGTTGTATTTCTCCTTTAAGCATGTATAGATTGGTCGCTATCTTTTCAGCTTACATCACAACAAGCGCGACCTTGATTACTTTGATGATCCCATCTTGAATGTGAATTTTTCATTCACACACAATATATTTTTCTTCAGGCCTTTCACGTGTCGTACCTCTTGGATAGTGCGAACCGTACCATCAAACATTTTTAGTTTAATAGTACCAATACCAGCAATCTCTAAGGCATGATCATCTCCCATGAACACTGATCCTCGAGAGACAGGTTCATATATATATATATATATATATATATATATATATATATATATATATATATATATATATATATATATATATATATATATATATATATATATATATATATATATATATAGGATCCGGATCAGGTGAGGACCTAATCTTAGGTGAGGACGTGAGGACTAATCTTGTGCGTTTGTTTTTTTATTTGGATGACCTAGATTTGAGTTCTTGAGATGACATGGATTGATCTTTTTTGTTAAAGTGGGGTAGTAGTGCCTTTTTCTATTTTTTTAAAGTGTGAACGCATATGTAATCCTTGGCCAAATTGGTTTCCTATTTTCTTGGATCATCACCGTTGCAATTTGGAGCCGCGATTTCTTCATTATTGATTGAGTGTTCGCCCATGCAAACTAATCAGTATTTTTTATTTTTTTTCGCTCATTCTTTTGAGTATAATATTGTTTATATTTGGATTGTCGTGTATATGTATAAATGCTTGGGTAGTACGATTGTGCATTCGTGTGTGTTGATTGTGCAACCTAGTGTTGTAAGTTGTGCACTATAGATGAGATAAGGGATCACAGTTTCAATTCCAATAGAATAGAGATTACAGAACTATCTCCTAAATAAAACAGCGTAAACTAATCCTATGAATTAGGAAAGCCATAAATAACTAGTCTAACATAAAGACTAGTCAAACTAATAATACAAATAATAATATTGCTAATACACCCCCTCAAGCTCAAGAGTGGTGGGCTACAATGTTGAGCTTGTCACGCAGAGCTGCAAACCGGGGACCTGGCAACGGTTTAGTGAAGATATCTGCGAGCTGATCTTTCGTGGAGACGAAGTTGACAACCAAGTCACCTGAAGCCACCTTGTCCCGAACGAAGTGGAAATCAATTTCCACGTGCTTAGTCCTAGCATGGAAGACCGGATTGGCACACAAATAGGTAGCACCTAGGTTGTCGCACCAGAGTGTGGATGGCTCGCCAGTGTGTAAACCCAGCTCACGGAGAAGAGAAACCACCCAGGTGACCTCAGCTGATACATCGGCGAGGGCTTTGTATTCAGCTTCAGTCGAGGACCGCGCAACAGTCCGTTGTTTCCTTGACAACCAGGATATAAGATTATCACCCAGGAACACTGCATACCCGCTGGTGATCATTTTGTCAATCGGGCACCCAGCCCAGTCCGAATCAGAAAACCCATGAATAGTGGTCGAAGCGGAAGAGGTGAGACGTAGACCATGAGTAATGGTGCCCTTGATGTACCGAAGAACGCGTTTTAATAGAACCCAGTGGTCGTTGGTTGGTGAATGCATAAACTGACAAAGTCGATTAATGGAGAAAGCCAAGTCAGGCCGTGTGATCGTCAAGTACTGAAGCGCCCCAACCAAACGCCGATACTACGTCGGGTTGTCATACATTTGAATATCCAGTGTGACTGGTTGAGAGACGGCGGCTGGTGTGGCTAGCGGTTTGCAATCTGTCATCCCAGCTCGGTTGAGAATGTCTTTCATGTATCGGTGCTGAGATAGTAACAACCCTGTTTTATCTTTCAAAGTTTCGATCCCAAGAAAAAAACTGGGTGTGCCCAGATCCCGAATTTTGAAAGTGTTCGACAGGCGTTGCAATAACTCTGAAATAAGCACGGAGTCGTTCCCCATCATGATTATGTCGTCGACATAAACTAGCAGATATACACGTGACGAACCCGCGGAATAATGAAACAGAGACACGTCTGTTTTTGAGGATGAAAAACCTGCAGAAATCAGAAAATCATGCAAACGCTTAAACCAAGCCCGGGGGGCTTGTTTAAGACCATATAGCGACCGCTGAAGATGACACACATGATTTGGGTGTGTCGGATCTTCATATCCTGGTGGTTGCTTCATGTACACTGTCTCTGCTAGACGCCCATTCAAGAAGGCGTTGTGTACATCTAATTGCTGCATAGTCCAGTCTCGTGATACTGCGAGAGAGAACAAAAGTCGAACAGTGGTCGGCTTGACCACAGGACTGAAAGTGTCAAAGAAGTCTTCACCAGGTACTTGGTTAAACCCCTTTGCCACAAGACGCGCCTTATGCCGCTCGACTGAGCTGTCCGCATTCCGTTTGGTACGAAAAACCCACTTGCATCCTACCACGTTCATATGTGGCTCTGCAGGCACAAGTGTCCAAGTATCATTGTGAACCAGAGCGTTGAACTCTTGGTCCATAGCATCCCGCCATTGCGGATGCCCTACCGCCTGTGAATAACAAGTTGGATCTACGGTTGCAGTGAGAGCCTGAAATTGCTCATCGGTGCCCCGTGTATGGTGCCGGAGACGCATGACATGTGCTCGGGTAGCTAACTGACCGCGGGGCTTCCGGGTTCGAGCTCGAGGTGGCTCGGTCCTAGTCTGAACTGGCCCTTCTATTGCCAGCGGCGGTGATTCCCTAGCTAAGGGTGCCTGGCTGTCTGACTGAATGGGAGCAACTTCAGTTATGGTACCGGGCAAAGAGTTATGTGTCACAATTGGCCCAACGGCCCATGGGACGGCTGTAGAAGCCGATTGATCTTGATTACTGCCTGTTGTGTCTGAAAAAGGGAAAATTGACTCGTCAAAACGCACATGGCGACAAATGTAGATCTTTCCACTTGTTAGATTCATGCATCTATAACCTCTAAAGCTGGTAGGGTAACCTAAGAAGACACACGGGGCAGAGCGATACTCTATCTTATGCCGATTGTAAGGGCGTAGATAGGGGTAGCACTTGCACCCGAATACTCGAAGAAAAGTGTATGGGGGCGGAGTTTTATGTAGACGCGTGTATGAACTTTCAAACTGTAGGACGGGTGTTGGCAAATAATTAATTAGACAAGTAGCTGTCTCGAAAGCAAAGTCCCAATATTGTTGAGGAACTGAGCCTTCAGCTAACAGTGGTAACCCGGTTTCAACAATGTGCCGGTTTTTGCGCTCGACCCTGCCATTTTGTTCGTGTGTATAGGCACATGATTGACGGTGAATTATGCCTAGTTGGGTGAAAATGCTATGCAATTTGCGATATTCCCCACCTAGGTCCGATTGTATAGACTTGATGGAACGCCCGAATTGGCGCTCCACCATGACCCGAAAGGACTCGAATATTTTATAAATGTCTGATTTTACCCGTAAGGGATAAAACCAGCAGAAATGTGAGTAATCGTCTACAAACAGCAAAAAATAACGAAAACCACTATGAGAAATTACAGGAGCCGGACCCCAGATGTCCGTATATAACAAATCTAAAACATTTTCACTAGAACGATCAACCCTATCTAGTGGAAATCTAGAAGCTTTGCCAAGGTGACACGAAACGCACGACCCCAAATCGGTTTTATTAGGAGCTACCGGACACGACTTTAGGACGCGACTTTGAACGTGGCCATGTGGATGTCCCAAGCGACGATGCCAAACCGTGGGAGATGCCCGGGCCGAAACAAACGCAAAATGAGACTCAGAGATCGGGAGCTTGTATAAGCCACCCGATGTGGAACCTTTAAGTAGAACCGCCCTGGTGATTGTATCCTTCACAATAAAACAATTTTTGTGAAATTCAACAAATACATTATTCTCATTCGTAAGGCGATAAACAGATAGTAAAGGAACGGACAATTGAGGAACATGTAAGACATTTGACAAACGTAACATTTTTGACGCGGAAGGTATAGTAGTATGACCAACACGTGAAATTATCAAACCTGTCCCATTACCCACTCGGAGCACATCGCCGCCGGTATACTCATCGGATTGAGACATCATGGATGCGTCCGGGGTTGCATGAGCCGTGGCTCCAGTGTCCGGGAACCAGCCCGAAGCCGCCGAAGAAGCTGCTGCCGTTTCATCTCCGGAGACCACCATGTTCGCCTGGGGCTGCGGCTGCAGAGCATATCGTTTATAACAGTAAAGAGCAGTGTGGCCCTGGGCTCGGCAGATTTGGCACCGGGGCACACCACCGCGACCGCCTCGTCCGCCGTTGCCGCGACCTCCACGGCCTCGGTTCTGGTTATGGCGACCACCATTCCCGGAGTTTCCGCGGCCGTTCTCACCACCACCACGGCGTCCGCGCCCAGCGAACATAGCAGTCGGCGTGGTCATCAGTCCCGTGTCAGGTCCGGCCGGGAACTCGTCTGAATAGATGAACTCCTGGGCACGTAGATAGTCGGCTATCTGAGGGATCGTGACTGGGGTGCCCGTCTCCGTGAGAGAGGAAGCCATTGCACGATACTCCGGACGCAGGCCACGGAACACGAACAAGTTTTGTTCGTCCAGAGAGATGGGGCGTCCGGCATGCGCAAGATCTTCTACCAACAATTGCGCACGCCCCAAATATTCCGCGGTAGTACTATTACCTTGTCTGAGGGAGTGAAACTGACCAAGTAGACTCAGGCATCGTGCCCGAGTCGAACTCCCAAGAGCAGCGCCTATGGATTCCCAAACAACGCGCGATGTGGTTTTCCCGACAGCCAGGTGCATGACTTCATCGGAGAGTGATGAAATCAACAGGGATAGGAGCTCCTGATCTTGCTTCACCCACGCACGGTATTCCGGGTTCGGAACCGGTGCGGCTGTAGTCATGGCGGACGTGGACTCGCCAGAGGTCGGGGCAGCGGGAATGGTTGGTGGTGGGCATGGTGTCTCACCACCGACGTATCCAAGCAGTTCTTGGCCACGGAGGAAGGGCACCAGTTGCGTACGCCAAAATAAGAAGTTGCGGTACGTCAACTTAATTGACACAAAGTGGTGCGCTCCTGATAGGGAATTTCCGGTGGGGTTGGGGAGGGAAGGGTCGCCGGCCGATACTGTGCGTTCGGAGGAATTGGTAGACATAGTGTACGCCGGCGAGTTTTGGCGGAGGAGCTGCGATCGGAATACGATCGAAAAGTGTAGAAAGGAGAGAGAAACTGACCCGGCTCTGATACCAGATGAGATAAGGGATCACAGTTTCAATTCCAATAGAATAGAGATTACAGAACTATCTCCTAAATACAACAGCGTAAACTAATCCTATGAATTAGGAAAGCCATAAATAACTAGTCTAACATAAAGACTAGTTAAACTAATAATACAAATAATAATATTGCTAATACTATAGGCTAGAGAGTTGTGCATTATAGCACATAGTTCAGTGCATCGTAGGACATTGGGATGTCCACTGTATGATTTTTTGGCGGGATTTGAATGCACAACAATAAAGTTATCGATGCACAACACTCACTATAGGAATGCACAACATTTTGTATAGGAATGCACATCTTTTGATAAGACTGATTTACCCTAAATTTATATATTTTAATATTTTAAAGGGATTTATTTTCTTAATCCGTGTGATTTGTTCCTTTTAATCTCAGCCATACATCATTCTGATTTAATAGTCTAGATTAGTCCTTACGTCCTCACGTAAGATTAGGTCCTCACCTGATCCGGACCCTATATATATATATATATATATATATATATATATATATATATATATATATATATATATATATATATGTATGTATGAGTTCTGGTGCGGAGATGCCCCCAGGTGAAAAATAGGGTTAGATATGAGTCGTTGATCAAATCTAGATCAACGGCATAAATCAATGAAAATTAAATAAAAAAAAAACGCGCGTCCTCAAATGCATTCATCTTCTTCAAGTTTACTCCAAAAGATAACATACAACTACATTATTTGTTATTATATTGCTACCATATTTTTTTTCTTTTGAACTAGACCATTTTAAACTTGGGAACCAAAACTGAAAAAATCCACTGTATCGTTGAATGAAAAAAAAAACTGTAAAAATGGTGAACCTAAAGAAGAAAATCAACGCACCTTAAGAAGGAAAACAAAGCACCTTAAGAAAGAAAACAATGCATCTTAAGAAGGAAAACAACGTAACTAAAGCATTAGATCGACGCACCTTAAGAAGGAAAACAACGCACCTTAAGAAGGAAAAACCACGCACCTAAAGCTTTAGGCCGACGCACCTTAAGTTTCAACAACTGACGTACCTTAAGAAAGAAAACCACGCACCTAAAGCTTTAGACTGACGCACCTTAAGCACACAGCTCAAAAACCACACCTTAAGCACAGAAACCACGAACCTTAAGAAGGAAACCCACGCAACTTAAGGAGAAAAATCACGCACCTTAAATTTGACCTAGATGCAAAAAGATCGAATTGCCACCGTATTTTTTTAATCATTGTTAATCCTATACGTTGATTTAGGCAAGATCAATGGCTCTCATCTCACCGCACCTAGGCGCACTATCCTCATTTGAACCTAATTCTATATATATATATATATATATATATATATATATATATATATATATATATATATATATATATATATATATATATATATATATATATATATATATATATATATATATAGAATTTGATTCATGTGAAAACACCTCTTAAAATAAAAACATGTGGACTATTTTGGGGCGTTGGATGGTACGGTTAGATGGCTATGATTTAGGCGTGCATCCCCTCTCCTTTTTTGTGTGTTTTTATGTTAAGAGGGGTATTTATGTATGTTGTTTGTTTTGAGTCCTTGTCAGATTTAGGTTCAAACACACGCGCACGGTTGGAATCTTCCTATTCTTCCGTTTCTTCTATTGTCGTGCGTGGGGAGTGCGTCGAAGAATTCCACAAATCGCGTCGCCTTCGTTCCTTTGCTTTTTCGATCTTCATTCCCACGTTGCTATGGTTGTTGGTGGGGACCGCGGCACGCTGAAGAGGGGGGGGGGGGGTGATCACCGGATGTCGGCCGAGGTTAGTTCTTTTTTTTTTTTCTTCTGTTTTTGGCCTTTTTTGTGTTCAACTTTTGGGATTTTGTTGCTTGGTGGGTGGTAGTTGTGGGTTGGGGTCGGGGGTTATGGGGTTTTGCCGATTTTGTGGTCGGATTTTGTGTCTAGGGTTTTTTTTTTACTCGTTTGTAGGATATGGCAGGCTGGTTTGGGGGTTTGTTATCTTGTGCCCGGTCGATGGGGGTTTTGGGGTCTGAGGGTGTGGGTGTTGGCGTTTTCGTGGCCGGATGTTTTTTTTTTTTTTTTTTTTTTTTTTTTTTTTAATTTTTTTTCTTCTTTGTTTTCCAGCCGGTCACGTCTTGGGTTTTTTTTTTTGAATTTTTTGAATTTTTTCCGGTGTTATGGTTTATGGCAGGATGGGTGGGTGCATTGTGGATCTGGTGTGGTATCCGGAAGTCTGGGCAGTTTGCGCTTCTGTTTTTTTTTTTTTTTAAATGAATTTTAGTTTTTATGTTCATTGAGGTAGTGGCCGTGGTTTTCTCTGTTATTTTGTGGTCTAACTTAAATTTCTGTGGAATGATGTTTGGTTTACTATGTCATATTTTGAGTCTAGCTTAAATTACTGTGGCATGATTTTTATTACGAGTTGAAATTTTTTGGTACATATCCTTCTGACTTAAGTATGCTATGTATCCTGTGTTTTGCATTTATATAGTGGCGGGAGGTTTTTTTATTGTTCTGTAATGATAGGTCTAAATTGTATAGTATTTCATATGATGGTGTATAGTAGTTAGTTTTTGGATTTTAGTGCATTTCAGTTTTTTGTTTTGTTGTTACATGTTCTATGGTCGGTTGTTATAAGTGTGCAGGTTTTAATTGTTGTTACATGTTGTATGCTCGGTTGACAATTGATTTTCCAAATCAGGAATTTGGTGGGGGGTGGGGGGATGTTTCTGCCGGGGTGGGAGGGTGTGGTGGGTGTTCTTTTGGGTTTTTTATTGTGCTGGATGTGGTTGGATGTGGTGTTGTAGTTGTGTGGGTTGGTGTGCAGGGTTGTGTACTGAGTATTGTGGGTCTTTTTTCTGCAGGTAAGAAGCTTAAGGGGTTGCGGGGTGTTCCTGGGGTGGTCGCGAGGTGTGCGAGCGATGATGACTTCGTTTCGCTACCTTTGGCTTTCTTGGCTAGGTTGGAGCAAGACCCGCTGTGGAATGCTCCTGAAGATTCCTCTGATGGTGGTGAGGAGTTTGTAGAAGAGGATTCTGAATTTCCAACTGTTAAGTTTCGGGGGCAAACTGGTGTTCTTGTTGATGCTCTTCAGGATCTGTCCGTGCGTAAAAAAAAAATGATATTAGGGGTTTAGGATTAGGGCATTTGTTGGATTTCAAGGTGTCGGAGTGTCCTCCGAGTCTGGTGCATTTGCTCTTGACTAATTTTGACGGGCGGACGCAGACGTTTGACTTGGGTGGTGGTAGAGTCCTGCCTGTGTATGAGCGGGACGTTGAGTTGGTGTTGGGGTTTCCACGTGGCAAGACTGAGATGGTTAAGAGTGAGAGGGTGCATATTAGTAATCTGTTGAAACATTGGAGGGGATTATTTGGGAAGGTGCGTTATACGGTGTCGTTGTCCATGGTTGCAGACAAGGTTATTGGTGAGGTTGATGGTCGCGATTGGTTTAAAAGGAATTTTTGTATGTTGGTGCTGTCCACGTTGGTGTGTTGTATGAGCAATGACTATGCAAATCAAATGTATTTCGATTGGTTTGATGATGTCTCTCGGATCTATGATTTAAATTGGTGCAAGCTTCTGTTAGATTTGTTGGTGGAGACTCAGGATGCTTGGGTTACTGGTCGTCATAAATGCTTTGTGGGTCCTGCGGAGTTTGTTGCGGCATTATAGTTTTTGTTATTTTATTTTATTTTTTTACTGTTTCATTGCGTTATTTCCTTATTTTGTTGTTTTGTTGTTCAGTTGTTTTATGTGGACCGTGTGTTGCCGTTTGAGCGTTCTGTCCCACGGCTCGTGCCTTCGTTTCGCAGATGGACATCGGAGTTGCTTTTTGCGAGGGAGTCTGCGGAGATAATTGCTGGTGGGTTTGGTCGTGGAGAGATCGAGCCTGGTGTTGGGGGCTTGAATGTGGATGGGGATGGCCCCGAGTATGGCCCTAAGGTTGGACTGCACACCAGTTTATCTTCCTTGCACACCTTTTTGTTTTTAATTTATTCAGTCCATGCTAATGTAAGGTTTGCTTATGTTTTTTTTTTTTTTTTTTTTTTTTTTTTTTTTTTTTTTTTTTTTTTCTTTATCTCTATAGGCAGTTCATTACTTTATGTGCGCACTGTTGGACTTGTGTGTGTGCTTACAGGTTTTGACTAGTCTAATCAAGGTTTGTATGCTAATGTATGTGTTCTTTTTGTGTTCGCGCTAGACGTTTGAATGTGTGGTTGGTGAGGCTGTTGCTGTTGTTGCAAGTTCTGTCGATACCTTGGATCAGTTGTTCAAGATGGCACATGGTAGGGTGGTAGAGGGGGAGGTTTGTCGCCGATTTTTTGCTCCTATTCAGGACCGATTGCGTGTTTTGGATGTGAATTTTTGTGACATTTCTGAGGGGGGGTGGCCTCAATGATATGCCTTCGTTTAGCATTGGTTTAACTCAAGATTTTGCTGTGGCGGGTCCTGAGGGTAGAGGTACCGATGCGGTTGTTGAAGTGGTTATCAAAAATGCGGCGGAGTTTAGGAGTGATGACCCTGGGCCTGTTAATGTTATTCCTTCGGTAAGCTTGTTGGTGTTTTGTGTTGTATGTGTTTGATATTTGGCGTTGATTTTTGGTTTCTATTCTGGTGTGGGGTTCATTAAGTTGGGTGTGTGTTCCCTTGTAGGAGGTTGGGAATGTGTGCGATGAACCACCTGGTTTGGGGGCCTCGGTGCAGGTTCGTTGCGGCTTTTTTTTTTCTTTTTTGTCAAATGCAGTTGGATGAGTTGCTATTTTTAATTCTGGTTTTTTTTTTTTTTTTTTTTTTTTTTTTTTCGTTGTGTGCTGGCGTATACATGTTATTGTGCTTGGCAGTGTGGCCTCTATATTGGTTTATGAGTGGGTGTAGTTTTTATGTACATTTTTTACATGTTGTTGGTTGTAATATATTTGGTTGTCTCTTTTGGTGTAGGGTATTGGTGATGTGGTGGGTCCCGATTGTCTTGGTGGGGATCAGGTGAGTGTGTGTGGGTCTTTTATTGATGTATGAGTGGGCTGTAGTTTTTCTATTCATTTTTTACATTTTTTTGATGTTGTTGGTTGTAATATCTTTGGTTGTGTCTTTTGGGGTAGGGTATTGGAGATGTGCTGGGTCTTGATTCTCTTGGTGGGGATCAAGGTACTGTGTGTGCTGGGCCCGGGTGTGCTGATAATGATGGAGGGGGGGGGGGGGGTTGTTGTTCATGGTGCTGGCACCGGGCTGAGTGTTGTCCCTACCTCTGACGGTCCGAAGTTTTTTACGCCCACGGAGGTTTGTTTCGTTAATATCTTCTTGCATTTCATGTTTTGCATATGTTATAGAGGGTGTATGCTAGTGGGCTGTACTTCACGTGCTTGCACGTCTCTTAGTTTCCCATGGCTGGTTTGGTGCTTGGTTTTGGTGAGGTTAATACATGTTACGGTTGTTTGGTGGGCAGGTGTGTGTTGGTGGTAGTGGTTCGACTGGGCCGACATTTTCTGAGGGGCCGGTTTGTGCAGCTCCGGTTAAACCTGTTCGTCCTAGTAAGTCTCATGCTTCTCATATTCCGGTCGTTGCCTCTCACCTTCAGTATCAGCCTTTCAGCGTCAGTGAGTGTGTTACGTTTCCTGTTCCTGATGTTCCGGAAGAGGCTTTAATCGTGAATTGGTTGCTTGGGGGATCGACTGCTGACATGTTAGTTTAGTGAGTTTGTTTCTTTGTGGTCGGTGAGTCGTGTAGTTTATATTTTTTTGTGACTGTTTGGTGTTTTTTTTTGTTATAGGGGGCGTACTATATTTTCAGCCGGCATTAGGTCTGCGACTTGGGCTGCGGTGCTTAATTGTTTGGAGGGTTCTAAGCCTCGGTCGGCCCCGTCACGTCTTTTTGCGTCTACGATGACCTCGGTTAGTTTTAGTTCCACCTATTGCATTTCAATTTCTATTTTGTGGGTTATTTGGTTTAATATTGACAGGTTTCGTCTTGTGCTTGGTTGGTGGTTTGTGTTAGCTCACGACTGTTGTTGATACTTCCCGTCTATGGATCAGAGGGACGTGTGGTTTCGTGAGAGGTTAATGATGGATCTCCGGTTATCACCGTCGTGTGGTTTGTGCGCATATATATTTTTCTTTGTGCACGCAGCCAAATCTCGCATTCGTTAATTCAATTTTGTTAGTGTGCGCGTCCTGCTTCGTTTGTGTGTGCGGTGAGTTTTTTTTTTTTTTTTTTTTTTTTTAAAGACTCGCGTGCATCCATGCGTTGTGTGTTGGCTTATGGATCTTTGTGCGCGTATATATGACATAAAAATGATTGCTTCATAGAAGTAAGTAAATATGGTTCGTAAATGTAAACATAATGACATTATTTCATGGGTTGTTGTATTGAACTGTTGCAAACTTCGTCTTATGCAAGTTTATCCGGACAGGTGCGGCTGTTGTGCCCTGGGAGATCGCATATATTGCATGTTCTTTCCCTTTTCTTTTGGTTGTTCGTGGCGGCTTTCTCTCTGTTGCTTTTGAGTCTCTTCCCAATCCCTTTGTTCTTTGCAACTTTGGGTGGTTTTATTTGTATGTCGTTCGGTTTGCTTGATCCGACTAGTCTTTCAAACACAGATTCATTGTTGGCACCCTCTTGTGTTTGTTGCCTTTCGTTTTCTAGGTCCTTCTTGAGTTGTTGCAATGTTGCCAACATTTGGTCCATCTTGTCTGGCCAACCATTCACTAATCCCATACAGTTGTAGAATTCATTCCATAGTTGATTTGCAACTTTTGTTGTTTCATTTGCCTTGGGTATTTTTGTTCTTTTTGCCCATGGGACATCGTATAATGGCTGTGCACATGCGTCTCGTGTCCATCGTGAGACGATATACTTTTGTGGGATTGTTTCATACCCTTTTGTCTTCATCACTTGCAGCACATGCCTGCATAGTATACCGACATGGTTGAATTTCTTGCATGCACACTCTATTTGCTTCGTGCTTGGGATTTCTGTTACTTCAAACATTTTTCCACCAGTCTCTTCAACTTTGTAAGTCCATATATCACCTACGTTATTTTTTTCGGTGATGTGGCATTTGAAACTAGCATCCCATACCTCTTGTTGGAATTCATAGAATATGTTTACGTGTAAACTCTAGCAGCGTGCTTCTCAATACTCAAATGGGTTTTAGTTTCAGGGTACGAACCTTCATTTTCTGCGTTGAGTTTTGATTGTCTTTGCCTCTGTTCTCCAATGACACTATTGTATTGTGCCATGAATTCTACCAAGCTGCAGTGGTGGTTTGTAAATTTACCAAAGTAGTTGTTTTCTGATTCCGACCGTGATGTGGTCCTTAGCAGACCTCCCATTGGTATGTCGTTGAAGTATGCAGGTATCCACGATGCACGTGCCTCGTACAGTTGGGCAAACCACTGGTGTTCTTCAAGATTGTAGTCCTTCATTAGTGTTGTCCATTTCCTCTCAAATTCATCTATTGTTAATGTGTCATCCCATACGGTGTTATTTAGTTCCTTTTTGAAGTCTGCGTTGTGCAACAATGCAACCCCTACCTTTTCCCCAACTTTTGTCATGATGTGCCACATACAGAATCTATGCCTTGTTGTTGGCATAATGTGTGGTACTACTATTTTTAGTGCTGGATCTTGGTTAGTTGTAGTACATCTTGGTGTGTATTCCATTGCAGTTTTGAACTTCATGACTAGCCACTCATATGATTCTACATCTTCTTTCGCAATCAACCCTGCCCCAAATGTTATGCACCTTTTGTGGTTATCCACCCCTGTGAAAGGGACGAACACTAACTTGTACCTGCAATGTAAGCACGATTGTAATTAGTATTAAGCAGACTTCTTGTAAGTTGCCGACTAGTATACAACACGTTGTTGCGCATGCTGATTTACTACGTCCGGCACGCTCTTTTTTCCCCTCATTAGCTCCCAGCGCGCACACTGTTTATACAACGTATGTACAGTGGCCGGTCAGAATAAATTAAACCTCATACGATTTATACCTGTTTGTACTGTATGTGGCGTCAAATGACATGACATCGCCATAATATGCATAATTCCTCCGACATTCTGCGTCTGCCAAGAATAACCTTGTTAATTGCGCTTCTTCGCCTATGTCGAAATCGAAATAGAAGTCCGGGTTCTCCTCTTTTCTTTTGAACATGTCTTCTATCACCATTTGGGCGTCGGCCTCAGCTATATAGGCCAATAGGTCCCGTCTAAAATTGCAAAACTCAATGCATGTTGCTCCTACATCTGTAAAACTGCCCACCATCTCTTTGAACAGTCTGAAAGCTTTTGTGGGACCGATGTTTTCCTTTGCACAGTGAGCCAAGAAGGTTTTGTGACCGATGTCAAGTTGCCTATTTATCTTTAAAAAAGGTTTGGCCGCATCTGAGCATAAACAAAGGGTATGTCGTAGCTGGATTGCATGTACTTTATATTCGCCTTTGTCACACTTTGTCATTACCATACGTGCCTTACAGCCTATCCTATTGGACACTCTCCTCCGTCTCTGTTTTACTTTTGAGCTATTATTGGGTTCCTTCCGTTCGGCCTTGTAACCCTCTCGTGAGCACAGCATGTATTTTATTGACACTTGCCCGAATCAATTTCTACGTTTTGTTCCATGCCTAACATCAAATCCGGCTTCCTTAGCATATTCCTCGTAGAATTCAATTTCGTGTTCAACTGTTTCGAATCGCTGTCCTTCGAACGGTGTTCTTTCTTTTGTTGTTGGCGGTGTCCAGTATTTTGCTCCATCTTTGTGTATTTTCATTTCGCATCCCATTACATGGTGTGCACAGTGGTCTTCACCTATTCAAGACAACAATTAAATATTTCAGTTTTCGTCCAATAATGAAAGATGTGTTGCAGTGTGTAATTGTGTTTCAATTTGGGGTATAAATTATGTGCATGCTGGGTTTTCTGTGTGGCCATGGCTCTAATACTGTGATACTGTGTGTGTATTTTTCACATTACTTTTATTTGGGTCTGTTGTGTGCCCGACTTACCATTATCCTGTGCACACGTATGCGAACGTAAGCACTGTATGTTCTGATTGTCTGATGATTGTTTAATTATTTCCCTGCCTTTCCTACAGCAATATGCTGATGTGTAAATGTCCTCATGCATGTCTCTACACCTATTTATCTACCCAAGCTTATGTGCGCATGAGACTATCTAACTTTGTGCTTAGTTCTCTAATCTCTTCACCCCTCGCGTGATCACAGTTTTAATCTCCTGTGGTTTTGTAGGGTTTCCCGTTACTGCTATTTGCACTGGGTTTCCCCAATAAATTTTATATATTTCAAACAGTAATAGCTTTCTATTCATAAATACACTTATGCACATACTTTTCAATAACTAAGCACGGTGTGTTCTACTTGATGCATAATCGTATTTCGATGCTTACCTGGGAATTTGTGTGTGCGTGTTCTCCATGGTCGCCTCCTTCAGTTGTTGTTTGTGGCGGCGCCGGTCTCTCTTCTCTGCACAGTGTTTTGCGTTTGGGTGGTGGTTGGTGTAGGATTAGGAGTGCCCTATTTGAAGGAGGATACCTAATTATACTCTAATTAAACTCCTTTAATTTAGGCTGATTATGTAAATCGTGTTTTAATTTCACCTTAATTAGGATTTAATCAATTTGTCTGATTTGCCCTTTTCGCATGTTATCTTACCACATCAATTTTTGCATATTACATCCAAACCATTAATCTCATCTAATCTAATGGCTCATATTTGTCCACAGATTTGTATTTTAATGGTGTTTGCATGTGAATGCAACCCTATATATATATATATATATATATATATATATATATATATATATATATATATATATATATATATATTTATTTATTTATTTATTTTCCAATATTTGAACCAAACGCACACTTAAACTAAATATTTAGACTCCATTAATAACGGGTTTCAAACATAAATGACATGATCATGTTGAGCATATATAATATATAAATATAAATGTGCAATCTAATTATTAGCTTAGACTTTTAGTTGTGATGGAGCACATGTTTCAATTTGGTATCAGAGTCAACTTCATGCCAATTGTTATGGATTCAAATCTCTGTGTCATCCAATAAAAAAAAAAGATTGTAGTCAACATGTTGCTTGGAACCAATCAAAGATAATCAATTTGCACACCTGAAAGGAGCTAATGCTTCAATTGTTCAGTACTACAAATTGAACTTTAGGTTGACATTACGTCAATTTTGTACATAACAGGCATATGTATATATTTCTTTTACTAGGACTACTCGATGACTTAGATCTAGTTAGTGTTTTGTACATAACTAACGTATAATATATATATATATATATATATATATATATATATATATATATATATATTAAATAAATTTCAGCAATGGTCATCCGACTATATTGATTTTCCTCATTGACTTTTAATTTGGACAATTTAAACATTTGGCTTTTGAAATCTTTTCAATCTTGGTCCTTCCGTTAATTAAAAGTTAAGTGGACATTAGTTTGAAGGGTAAAGTAGTCATTTCAGAGTTAGCCTTTAAACCTCACTGCCAACACTTCCACCGAGGTCCACCAAGCAGGATGGACCAACAGATTCCGAGCACCTCACTGCCAACGCAGAGCACCAACAGCTTGTGCAAACCAGACCTCCCAGCTTCAATTTTTTTTTTCCTATTTCGCTACACATCAAATTCCAGTAGCAACCTCTCAACTTCAATTTTCAGAATCAATTCAATTTAATATGCAATTCCATTTCCAGTAACACTCCCAATAGCCTTTCTTTTTTCAATTTCCAGTAGTTTACTCCACTTCACTCATTTCATTTGGCCCATCAATAAAGAACCAATTCATGCTAAAGGTCCGGCAATTTATATCCTACACCACGGCGCGCGTTGCACTATGCGCTCAGATGCAAAACGACGTCGTTTTAATTTTTTAATTTTTTTTGAAATTTTCCGCCCCAGTGAATGGCAGTAGTTTTTTCTTTAAAAAAAAACCTGCTGTTCAAGAATGTACATAATGTTATACTACAATACATATAATTGTATACATGAATGTACATAATTATATAACAAAATATACATACTCTTTTTAAAAGATAATACACATAATCTAACATAATACATAATAAACATAAACTTTTAACATAATACACATCAACTATTAACATAATACACACAAATTTTCTGATTCGAATGTACATAATTGTATAAAAAGAATGTACATAATTGTATAAAAAATGTACATAACTGTATGAACCAATACACATAATTGTATGAACAAATACACATAACTGTGTGAACAAATACACACCCAGCAATTTCCTACCGCGCCTCCCAAAACGACGTCATTTTTGGAGGCGCGCAGCGCACAGTGCTATGTGCGCCGTGGTGTAGGGTATAACGATTGTAAAGGTCCCAGTCAGATCATGCAATTCCAGAGGTCCACCACCTTTGATTAAAACCCCCAATGGTCCATCAAGCTAGATAGACGACCAATCCCCATCATTCAATTAATTTTTCATTCGGATATCCCCGGCCATGCTTCCTCCACGCCCACCTACACAATCTCCCTCCTAGCCATTCTTGATTTGATCTTAGTTGACAACCCAGCTCCCCCCCCCCCCCCCCCGCCCCACTCAGATCGGCTTTGTCCCATTCCATCAAAATAATACATACTTTAATTGCCGTGGCATCCTCATCCTCATGATTTTGCCCATTCCATACCACTTCATATATGATTTTATCTCCTTCAATACTTGGGGTCTCTTTGGATAGAATACACGTTGATCATCAGCATTGTGCCGGCGGGGACACGGTAGCCACTGACGGTGCACTCATCTGAGGACTTGTGAAGGACTAAAGGTGAAGTTACCTTTGGCGATGATATTAAAGGTCAGGTTACTGACATAGGCACACTAAATGTAGTTGGCTTGTCAAAGCTGGACAAAGTATTGCTTGTCCGTGATTTTCACGCTAACCTTATCAGCATAAGTCAATTATGCGACCAAAATTGGAACGTGTGCTTCACTAAAGATAGTTGCAGTGTGATGGACAAAACAAACCAATGTGTTATGAAAGGTAAAAGATCAACTGATAATTGCTATATTTTAACAAATAATATGTTCTGTTGCAGGTCCAGCATAAATGAAGCTGAGCTATAGCATCAAAAATTGGGGCATCTGAGTTATAGACTACTTGATAAACAAGTAAAGACAGAAAGTGTTCGTGAGTTACCTAAAATGAAAATTGACAAATTTGCAAGTGAGAGTTGCAGGTAAGAATTACAAGTAATTTTCTAATTTTAATTATATTAACCATTTTGTTTTGCTAATAAAGTTTGCTAATGTCTTAGGTTACTTAATTTTTTCTAGACTGTTTAATCTATAGGATCTCAAATCTCTTCTCCTTTCAAAAGTTTCCCTATCCTTTTAAAATTCTTGTACCCAAAATTGTTACAAACCTTTATCTATTCTAAGACTTTTTCCCTTATTTAAAAAAAAAAAAAAAAAAAGAGAAACAAAAGGAAAAAGTGTATCAGTAACAAGACAATTGAGGTAGTTGATACAGAACACGACGGGAAGATTGATATGGAGAAGGAAGAAGACTTTGACGAAGAACATTTTCTCAGTACTTTGAAGGCTTCAAACACTCAGGAAGTTGGTACAGACTCTAACTCTCCTCCTTTAATTGGTATTACCTCAATACCCGAGTTTGGGAATCCTATTGTGTTACAGTACAATTTTTTACTTGCAATATTCTTTCGCAGCCTTCGTATGCCATTTATGTTTTTTTTTTTTTACTCTGTTTTTTTTTTTAAATGTGCCTAAGATGAATTTTGTCTTTTATTTTATGTGAGTGGCTTTAAAATTGAACATGAATTATCCATTCCAACTTCTATATATGCGTGTATCTCTGAATTTATTAACACATCAGGCACATTCGATCATTCTGGATTCTTTCTCTTTACTTGTTCGTTTAATTTTTATCTTTAAAGTGTTCGTTTAATTTGCCTGGGTTACTCTTTATGTTTTGTTATTAGTTGTTTCTGTGTGTCCACTAAATGTCCTATTTACGTTTAATTTGCCTGGGTTACTCTTTAAAGTGTTAGTTTAATTTGTATGGATTAAAGTGTTCCTTTTTGTTCGTTTAATTTGGTGCAATTTGATTAATGTGTTTATTCTCTTGTGTTACTTTATGTTTATGTGATTGTGTTTTGTTTGGTCCGGTCATGACCATATTTGTGTTTATTTATGTGTTTCCCGCGCTATCTGTGCCTAAATTGTTTATTTGTGTGTTTTTCGTGATATCTGGTCTGAATCTGTACCTAAATTTGGTTTATATGTGTCTATGTCTGAATTTGATTTATTTTGAATCTTTGGCTTGCTTTACATGAATTTGCTTACTGTTTTATTTGCTAATCTGTTTGACTCGAATTGAAAATTGAAAATTCCTGAATTTTTTCTTTCTTATGTGTTTTGCTAAGTTGTTTGCAAGTTGCATGTGCATGGCTCTAGGGCTCTCGTTTTTTTTTTTTTTTTTTTTTTTTTTTTTTTTTTTTTTTTTTTTTAAATCTTTTGCAGGTTCAAACAAAGCAAATAACTTATTATGGAGGCCCAATTACAGCTTCAAGCTAATGTGAAATTTTTGGCAAAGGAAACAATCACGATGTACATTTTGAGAGGGAGTTCTTCTTAATCTCTTATGGTAATCTTCTTTTGGTAAATCTCTTGCTATTATATCAGTCTTCGGTTATGAAGTTTATGGTTATTAATCTCTCACCAAGTATAAAGCCTTTATTTGACTATATGTTGGCTATATGATGCATTGGATTCTCTTACTGGAATTTCTCAGATTTTGGATTATCTCGTTTCGTTATAATTTTTTTTGCATCATCATAATCTTTGGGGTCTCATTTTATAATCATCACCTTATTTGGATTATTCTTGGATTATCTACTTGATGAGATTATTTATGAGGAATATTTTGGATGTGATTGCTTTTAAGGCTTTATCCTCTTGGTGTATGACATTTGATGCTTATCAATATAATGCAAGATTGGATATGAGAGAAAATGATAAACTAAGCCAGCAAGTAAGTATGAGGTTGATACTGGCGCTACTACTAATGAAACTGATGATGCTGGCGACGACTCAGTTTCGGGCACCCCGTCTGCACGGTAAAACTAATCCACTTTTATGATGTTCACCTTCCTTTGGCATTTATTTGGCAAAAAGGGGGAGTTTTTGGAGTAAGGGGGAGTATGTATGGTATTTTTTTGGAAGTGGAGTATTTGGCAGTGGTATATGGAGTATTTGACAGTGGTGTATTTTTTGGCAGTGGTATATTTTTTGGACGTGTTTCTGTTAGTTTTTATGGAAATAATAGGACTATATTTGTTAGGCGGAGTAGTAGTTTCTTTTGGTGTTCCTAACAATTTGAATGGATGATTCTTTTATGCTACTACTCACATGAACAAGTTGATTTATGATGTGGTTTTATGATGTGGTATGCTATGAATTCAATTATACTGTGTGTGATCCAAGGCTTGAAGAATTATAATCAGGTACATTATTCACAAATGGTCCAAAAAGAACTTAAGTTGTGTTATATTTTGATTTTATACCTTTGTGTCTTGTTTAAGTACCTATACTAAGGGCTATAAATAAAATTAAATATTGATTCTTGCCCAAAGTATTTGATACTCAAGTTTTCCCAAATAAAATACCAAAGGGAGAAATTGTAAGTGTAAAATAATTTACACAATATTGGCTATTTTATTTAGCTGTAGCTTTATTAGTTTTAAGTAAGAACTTAATTATTGTTGTTAGAATTATTTCATTTTTTGGATCATGTGATTACAAAATAAGTGGATGGTATGCATTGGTGAATAAAGTCAACGGATGAAGCTTTCAAAGAAATAAAAACGTGGCTGTGGTTTATTCGAACAAGGAAAAGCAAGGAAAAGGGCTACATTTAAGGATCACAAAGGAAGCTCATTATGTGCTATAAAAAGGTGCTGTTCGAAAGAAGACATTGCCAATTTTGAGATTATTATTTACGAGAGCTATTCTGATTTACAAAGCTATTCATTTTAATTTGGTTTATTATTTAATTCTTAAGAATATTTAATCTGTACTACATGATCAGTACGTGGTACTGCTGAAGTATCTTGTGAAGATTGTTCGGGTATTCATGTGTCAGTCCTGGATAGGTGTTAGAAAGAGTGGTAGTGGTAAAGGCTGGAGGCCATCTTCATTTACCTCTTGTAATACTCCTTTTGGTGAACATCTATAGTGGATTGGGCAGACGTGGGTTGCCCCGCAGACGTAGGAGAAGGAGTTCCGAACTGCGTAACAATTTTTTGTGTTTTTAATTTACTTTATGCTTTCTGCTGTTATTATTTACACTTGCTTAAACGAGTCTAATTAATTAACGAAACTGGTGCATAACTTAATTAACGAGTAAAAACACATTGCTTTTATTTTTCAAGTATCACGGTGCAATTTCAATTGGTATCAGAGCCTGTAGAATTAATCTATTAGTCTATCGATCTGGCGAATTCGTGCCTCTTGAACTTATCTCTTCAGCGGCTCTTTATATTTATCTGTTTATTGCTTATTTGTTTGATCTCACGGGGTGTTAAGTGTTGCAGAATGGATCGAACTAAAGCCATTCCCCAGTTGACCGGCGACAACTACGCATATTGGAAGGCTCGCACCCGTACGCATTTAAAAGCTCAAGGTGAAGCCATATGGCGGTCTGTGGTGTCAGGTTGGACACATCCTACTAAACCCAGTTCCAGCACTGATGGAACAGAAGTAGCTAAGCCTGAGACTGAGTGGACTCAAACAGAGATAACCAATGCTGGAAACAATGATAAGGCTTTAGACACAATTTATTCTCTTATGCATGAAAGTCAGTTTTCAATTGTTGTAGGTATTCCTTCGGCTAAAGGTGTTTGGGAGGCTCTTGAGTCTACATACGAAGGAACTACTTCGGTAAAACAGTCAAAGCTGCAACTGGTCCAATCAGAATTCAAAGAACTGCGCAAGAATGAAGATGAGACAATCATCGACTTTCACACACGCGTACAGGAACTGGCGAATCGCGCAATGGTCCTTGGTGAACCATTCTCGCAAGCAAAACTTGTTAAGAAAATACTAAGATCTCTACCTCCTAGGTTTCGAATGAAAGTCACAGCCATCCAAGAGCATGATGGCTGGGAGAATAAAACTGTTACTCAGCTAATGGGAAATCTTAAAACATATGAAATGGAGATTCTAACTGATCATACGAAAAAACAAAAAAAATGTTGCTTTTGCCGCTGAAGACAATAATGTTGTATCGATTCAGATGAAACTAGTGATGATACAGTTGCGTTCTTGACTAAACAGTTTTCCAAAATTTTGAAACAGGTATCCAAAAACACATGCAACAGAAATTCACAAAAGGGAGCAACGCCGTTCAAAACTGCGCCTAGGACAGGGGCGTCAAACTTCAAACAGTCTGTCTCACGTCCAGGACAGTCCAAAGAAAGGTCCAACAATAAAGGAATCAAGTGTTATGAGTGCGAGGGCTTTGGACATGTACAAGCTGAGTGTGCCACCTATCTTCGACGCAAAAAATCTATGTCAGCCATTACCTGGAGTGATAACGAGCCTGACTTTGAACAAACTGGATCAGATGTTGAAGAAATCTCGGGTAATTTTGTTGCATTTACGGCACGAGTTATTGGCAGTTCAGACCCCGTTGAAGACTCAGAAGGTGGTGAATATGTCTCCGCAGAAGACTTGGAATTAAATACTTTGTCTTTTGAAGCTGAGTTTAATAAGGAGTAAATACCCAAAATGGTCCCTCGACTATAGCTAAATTCACAAATTGATCCTCAATTTTCAATTTCAACCAATTAAGTCCTTAACTTTGTAATTTTAACACAATTTGGTCCTTTGTCTATTTGACCGTTTGTTGACTGTGATTTTTGAGGATATATATGTAATTTCATGGTCCATCGTCGGGTTTTTAAGGTTCCGGTTGCATTTCCAGACCGCACGTTACATTTGAATCCACTGTCAAAAGCAATCTACCAAATTCGGTCGCCTTTCTTCATCCTCCCTTTGGATTCAATGTAGTTGAGTTCGTACCAGAGCGAAGAAGACGACGTGTTTCCGAACCGGTGCAACGTCATCCTGGAGACCTCCACGTGCTCCGACGAGAGCTGAAGGTTCTTCTGGAGATCGTCGATCACGGTCAACAAACGGTCAAATAGATGGAGGACCAAATCGTGTTAAAATTGCAAAGTTAAGGACTTAATTGGTTGAAATTGAAAGTTGAGGACCAATTTGTGAATTTAGCTATAGTCGAGGGATCATTTTAGGTATTTACTCTTTAATAAGTTGTATCCCAAATGGGAAGCTCTACGAAAAGTAAACTGCAAATTAGCTATTGAGATAGAGATTGTAACCAATGCTAGTAAAGTATATCAAACTCAAATAGCAGATAGGAATGTTCTACTTAAAGAAGCGGCTGACCGAGAAGAAAAACTACAAAACAAAGTACAAACTGGCAATGTACTACTCAAGGAGGCAGCCGACCGAGAAGAAAAACTCCAGCAAGAAGTACAGACCTTGAAACAGGAGCTCAGCACCTACAAACGACAAATCCAAATGATGGATACCACTTCAACACTTAATAAGATTCTTGATTCCGGCAGGAAATCTTCTGCAAAATTTGGTTTGGGCTTCACTGGAAGTAACTCCAAAGATAAGACAGTATTTGTCAAAGCATCTGGACCTGATCCAGAGGACATCCCTGAATCCAGCACAATGAAACACTCCTATGGTAAAGTAAGCGCAAATAAGCTATATAACCCTGTTTGCCACTATTGTAGGTTACGAGGTCATACCAGACCTGAATGCTATTACTTCTACAAGGATCAAAGAATCGAGAAGTTCAGGCACAAGAACATACAACCATTCACAAAACAGATTTGGGTTAAAAAGATTGACTATATTTCATTTGTTTCTTTTCATTCTAAAAGTGCAGGAAGAGAAGAGAAATGGTACTTTGACAGCGGGTGTTCCCGTCACATGACAGGAAATGTCAAATTCCTAAGTAACGTAAATGGTAGTAAAGGTGAAGTTACATTTGGCGATGATATTAAAGGTCAAGTTACTGGTAGGGGTGTTCAATCGGTTAACCGAACCGTTTTAACCGAACCGAATTAACCGAAGTTTTTTTTTCTTTAACCGTTAACCGAACTGAAGTTTGCTCTACCGAATTCACCGAACCGAAATTTTTTTTGGTTAATCGGTCGGTTAACCTATTAACCGAACTTTTTAAAGCTAAAATTTAAAATTCTAAAAATAACACCTAAAATAATAAATTCAATTAAAATAAAATACATATTATAATAAATTCATAACAAAATATAAAAAACATGAATTATAAACTCCAAACATCCATAAATTCAAATTAGTATTTATATTTTTATTATTATTTATATATATATTAAAAACTTCGGTTAACCATTCGGTTAATTCGGTTAACCAACCTTTCGAACCGAATTAACCGTTAACCGAAGTTTTAAAATTCCTTTAACCATTAACCGAACCGAAAAAGTTTGGTTCGAAAACGGTTAACCGAACTTTGTCGGTTCGGTCGGTAAACCGAAAATTATCCGAAGTTTGCACACCCCTAGCTACTGGCATAGGCACACTAAATGTAACTAGCTTGCCAAAGCTGGACAAAGTATTGCTTGTCCGTGGTCTTCACGCTAACCTTATCAGCATAAGTCAGTTATGCGACCAAAATTGGAACGTGTGCTTCACTAAAGATAGCTGCAGTGTGATGGACAAAACAAACCAATGTGTTATGAAAGGTAAAAGATCAACTGATAATTGCTATATTCTAACAAATAATATGTTCTATTGCAGGTCAAGCATAAATGAAGCTGAGCTATGGCATCAAAAATTGGGGCATCTGAGTTATAGACTACTTGATAAACTAGTAAAGACAGAAAGTGTTCGTGACTTACCTAAAATGAAAATTGACAAATTTGCAAGTGAGAGTTGCAGGTAAGAATTACAGGTAATTTTCTAATTTTAATTATATTAACCATTTTGTTTTGCTAATAAAGTTTGCTAATGTCTTAGGTTACTTAATTTTTTCTAGACTGCTTAATCTATAGGATCTCAAATCTCTTCTCCTTTCAAAAGTTTCCCTATCCTTTTAAAATTCTTGTACCCAAAATTGTTACAAACCTTTATCCATTCTAAAACTTTTTCCCTTATTTAAAAACAACAAAAAAAAAAGAGAAAAAAAAAAAAAAGGAAAAGTGTATCAGTAACAAGACAATTGAGGTAGTTGATACAGAACACGAGGGGAAGATTGATATGGAGAAGGAAGAAGACTTTGACGAAGAACATTTTCTCAGTACTTTGAAGGCTTCAAACACTCAGGAAGTTGGTACAGACTCTAACTCTCCTCCTTTAATTGGTATTACCTCAATACCCGAGTTTGGGAATCCTAATGTGCCACAGTACAATTTTTTACTTGCAATCTTCTTTCGCAACCTTCGTATGCCATTTATGTTTTTTTTTACTCTATTTTTTTTTTAAATGTGCCTAAGATGAATTTTGTCTTTTATTTTATGTGAGTGGCTTTAAAATTGAACATGAATTATCCATTCCAACTTCTATATATGCGTGTATCTCTGAATTTATTAACACATCAGGCACATTCGATCATTCTGGATTCTTTATCTTTACTTGTTCGTTTAATTTTTATCTTTAAAGTGTTCATTTAATTTGCCTGGGTTACTCTTTATGTTTTGTTATTAGTTGTTTTTGTGTGTTCACTAAATGTCCTATTTACGTTTAATTTGCCTGGGTTACTCTTTAAAGTGTTCGTTTAATTTGCATGGATTAAAGTGTTCCTTTTTGTTCGTTTAATTTGGTGCAATTTGATTAATGTGTTTATTCTCTTGTGTTACTTTATGTTTATGTGATTGTGTTTTGTTTGGTCAGGTCATGACCATATTTGTGTTTATTTATGTGTTTCCCGCGCTATCTGTGCCTAAATTATTTATTTGTGTGTTTTCCGTGATATCTGGTCTGAATCTGTGCCTAAATTTGGTTTATATGTGTCTATGTCTGAATTTAATTTATTTTGAATCTTTGGCTTGCTTTACATGAATTTGCTTACTGTTTTATTTGCTAATCTGTTTGACTCGAATTGAAAATTGAAAATTCCTAAATTTTTTCTTTCTTATGCGTTTTGCTGAGTTGTTTGCAAGTTGCATGTGCATGGCTCTAGGGCTCTCGGTTTTTTTTTTTTTTTTTTTTTTTTTTTTTTTTTTTTTAAATCTTTTGCAGGTTCAAACAAAGCAAATAACTTATTATGGAGTCCCAATTACAGCTTCAAGCTAATGTGAAATTTTTGGCAAAGGAAACAATCACGATGTATATTTTGAGAGGGAGTTCTTCTTAATCTCTTATGGTAATCTTCTTTTGGTAAATCTCTTGCTATTATATCAGTCTTCGGTTATGAAGTTTATGGTTATTAATCTCTCACCAAGTATAAAGCCTTTATTTGACTGTATGATGGCTATATGATGCATTGGATTCTCTTACTGGAATTTCTCAGATTTTGGATTATCTCGTTTCGCTATAATTTTTTTGCATCATCATAATCTCTGGGGTCTCATTTTATAATCATCACCTTATTTGGATTATTCTTGGATTATCTACTTGATGATATTATTTATGAGGAATGTTTTGGATGTGATTGCTTCTAAGGCTTTATCCTCTGGGTGTATGATATTTGATGCTGATCAATATAATGCAAGATTGGATATTAGAGAAAATGATAAACTAAGCCAGCAAGTAAGTATGAGGCTGATACTGGCGCTACTACTAATGAAACTGATGATGCTGGCGACGACTCAGTTTCGGGCACCCCGTCTGCACGGTAAAACTAATCCACTTTTATAATGTTCACCTTCCTTTGGCATTTATTTGGCAAAAAGGAGGAGTTTTTGGAGTAAGGGGGAGTATGTATGGTATTTTTGTGGAAGTGGAGTATTTGGCAGTGGTGTATTTTTTGGCAGTGGTATATTTTTTGGACGTGTTTCTGTTAGTTTTTATGGAAATAATAGGACTATATTTGTTAGGCGGAGTAGTAGTTTCTTTTGGTGTTCCTAACAATTTGAATGGATGGTTCTTTTATGCTACTACTCACATGAACAAGTTGTTTTATGATGTGGTATGCTATGAATTCAATTCTACTGTGTGTGATTCACGGCTTGAAGAATTCTAATCAGGTACACTATTCACAAATGGTCCAAAAAGAACTTAAGTTGTGTTATAATTTGATTTTATACCTTTGTGTCTTGTTTAAGTACCTATACTAAGGGTTATAAATAAAATTAAATATTGATTCTTGCCCAAAGTATTTGATATTCAAGTTTTCCCAAATAAAATGCCAAAGGGGGAAATTGTAAGTGTAAAATAATTTACACAATATTGGCTATTTTATTTAGCTGTAGCTTTATCAGTTTTAAGTAAGAACTTAATTATTGTTGTTAGAATTATTTCATTTTTTGGACCATGTGATTACAAAATAAGTGGATGGTATGCATTGGTGAATAAAGTCTACGAATGAAGCTTTCAAAGAAATAAAAACGTGGCCGTGGTTTATTCGAACAAGGAAAAGCAAGGAAAAGGGCTACATTTAAGGATCACAAAGGAAGTTCATTATGTGCTATAAAAAGATGCTGTTCGAAAGAAGACATTGTCAATTTTGAGATTATTATTTACGAGAGCTATTCTGATTTACAAAGCTATTCATTTTAATGTGGTTTATTATTTAATTCTTAAGAATATTTAATCTGTACTACATGATCAGTACATGGTACTACTGAAGTATCTTGTGAAGATTGTTCAGGTATTCATGTGTCAGTCCTAGATAGGTGTTAGAAAGAGTGGTAGTGGTAAAGGCTGGAGGTCATCTTCATTTACCTCTTGTAATACTCCTTTTGGTGAACGTCTATAGTGGATTGGGCAGACGTGGGTTGCCCCGCAGATGTAGGAGAAGGAGCTCCGAACTGCGTAACAATTTCTTTGTGTTTTTAATTTACTTTATGCTTTCTGCTGTTATTATTTACACTTGCTTAAACGAGTCTAATTAATTAACGAAACTGGTGCATAACTTAATTAACGAGTAAAAACACATTGCTTTTATTTTTCAAGTATCACGGTGCAATTTCAGTATAAATTAGCGTTGTACATATTATTACAATCCACTTGTAATATCCTACATCAATAGAAGAAAATATTATTGCAATTATATTGTTCTTCTATTTTACTACTTTTATATTATATGCGAGATTATTGACCCGTATAATTACATACTCCGGGGTCAATTTTCTCCATCATCACCTTCACAAACCTCTTCTCCAAGCTCCGGAACACCTTCGTCTGGCGGAGGATGGTCGTCGTAGACAGGTCGGAAAACAGCGTGGCGACCAAGGAAGGTGAATTATACTCCAAGTAGGTGAAATGACTACTTTACCCCTCAAACTAACGTTCATTTAACATTCAACTAACGGAATGACCAACATTGGAAAGATTTCGAAAGTCAAGTTTCTAAATTGTCCAAATTAAAAGTCGGGGACCAATTGTGGAAAATCAACATAGTCGGAGAACCATTGCTGGAATTAACTCAATGAACTACTTCAAAAATAAAACACAAAAAACATGCATCTATTTCTTAAAAACTGACATATATTAGGTGATATAGTATTGTTTATGTGAGTTTTCGGCACTTTTGGTCCCATAATTATAGTGCCACTATCAGGATTGATCCACAACTATTATTTTTTTTGCAAAAATGATCCTTCCAGCTCATTTTCGGCCAATTTTCCGGCCCGCTTTTGACGAAAATGGTTCTTACTCTGATGAGAAATTGATGTATTGCTTTGAGCATCAGTAATTGACTAATTGTAAACCCCTTACAACCCATTTTTTAGGATTTATATATAAGTACTAGTAATAATATATAATTGGAGACACCAAAAGAAAAAAACTTTTTTCTCCAAAAAAAATGAAAAAATTGTAATCCCTGCTCTTTACGGTGTATTTGGGAACCTGGAAATGACTTGTTATTTGTTTATTTGCACTAAATATTTAAAAATCTCATTTTATAACGTTTTTGGTTTTTCCAAAGAGACTATACCACCCCAAGAATCAATTTTTTTTTCCTGTCAATTCCTGAAACATTGGCATATATATTCCTATTCTGGATCCAGCCGGCTTCAATTCGATACACACAAAGTAAAAAAGAAAATAACGTTAAAATAAAACAATTGTGTCTCATATGTTTAACAACAAATTAAAGCCACCATATAATGCATATTGTCATTACACACAAATTAAAGTAAGTCAGCAGAAAACAATCTAAGTAGTCATAATTACATTACATACAGAAGGAAAGAGATCGAGAAGAATGGCCTGCGTATCTGTATGTTCTCTTATGAGGACCATAGAGCTTGAGTTCTTACAATCTAAGCCCCGTCCAATCATACTAGAAAAAGAACTCATCCCTTGCAACAAAGACTTGTCATTCTTGCAAACTTCTTTGTATATTAGAACAAGCAATAGAAGACATTGACACCATCAAGGAAGAGTTGTGGAAAGTCAAGATGGAATACAAGTATTCCATAGCCTTGAAAAGAAGGAAAACAACAACACTTGGTGCTTTTACCAATGGTGATGAAGTTATCATGATGGAGGATTCCTCCGAAAGTGCTTCAAACTCCGAGGACATAATGGTGGGGAAAAACAATGAGTTCCAAATGGTGAAGAAGATGCTAATTGAACATCCGTCAAGACAACGAGAAATTGTCTCGATTAAAGGTATGGGAGGTATTGGCAAGACAACGTTAGCTAAACGGTTATATGATGATCCATCGATTGCCTCCCACTTTAACAAGCGAGCTTGGGTTGTTGCATCGCAACATCATAACAAGACACATATGCTCACAGATATTCTTGAATCAATAGGCTATGTAGATTGTGACACTACAAAGGACATAGAGGAAAAAGTATATCAATGTTTGATGCATCAAAGGTACTTGTTAGTGTTTTTAAATGTTCAAAAACCCCATATTATAATTGGCAATATTATTATGGCATACTAAGATAGGTTTAGAGTCTGTCCGTTTATCTCTACAGATAACTGATCAATCAGAAGCAACAACAGAAGGACTGACACTGAAGATCTGATTTAGGAAGCTGGTTTCTTAAAAGGCTTACGCGGTATTATCAGACTCATATGGAAAGATGATCAGCGTATATTCTTAAGAAAGGTATGGACCTAATCTTCTGAGATTACATTCCTCTTTTATAGTCCTACCTTCTACGATCAAAGACATCTATGGAGAGTGGTTATTGAAGGATCTATAAGTACCCTTATTCGAAGAGAATTAGGGTTACGCCGAAAGTAAGAAGAAACACTCCATATCTGCTATATGAGATTAGATCTTTGATTGTCATGCATCTTCTCAATACAATATGTTCACGGTGATTAAGATGATGAACTTGAGAAGAGTTACTACTACTTAAACGAAAGGACACTGTGATCACACTATTGTGGGAACAACTTTATAGAGCGTCATTGAAGTGGACTGCATCATAGTGGGCTCTCCAAATGAAGGGATTTCATTGGACTTCTGTATGCATGGCTCTCCATCTTCAACAATCCACTAGACCTGTGTAGCCTGGGTTTGAACCTTGTGTGGGGCACTTGGGTAAGATTATTGTATATCTACCTTTTGTACATTGGTTTATGATTTAGTGGATTGGACGCCTATGTGATCGTCCCCCAGACGTAGATACACACCGTATCGAACTGGGTAAACATTCTGCGTCTTTGGTTTTTGTGCGGTTATCTTTCTCTTATTCTCTCTTTGTGATCTATCGTTACTGATTGGCCTCTTATCTGAATCAATCAGTAATCTACATCAGTCATCTAATTCTGTCAAATTACTTAAAATGAGGAATTGCAAAATTACATGTGGTATCAGAGCTTTTATGTCTACATAGTGACTTGATCCGAAGGGCTGTTTTAGTTTTGCATTCTCTCTGTTTTTGTGCGAGTCTCTCTGTGTGTTCATTGCCTGGTTGTTGTATTCAGGATGGACGCAAGTATGAAACCGCCAAAACTAGATGGTCACAACTACTCTTTCTGGACGGCTCGAATGGAGATATATTTTCAAGCACAAGATACCAGGGTTTATCGCACCATTCTAACTGGGTGGAGTCGGCCTACTACTCAGAATGCGCAAGGAGTTGCTGAAGAAAAACCCATGGAGACTTCGACAGATGATGAAATGAATGCCTCTGATCTGAACAACAAAGCATTGAACTCAATTGTAGGATCACTGCATGAATCTGTTTTTACGCTTGTTACAGGAGTAAAAGAGGCTAAACGGGTATGGGAAATTCTTGAAACCAGATTTGAAGGAACCAGTGATGTCAAACAGTCAAAGCTGCAAATGGTTCTGTCAGAATTCGAAGCACTCAGAATGATTGAAGACGAAACCATTTCGACCTTCCACAGTAGGGTTCAGATCTTGATGAATCGAGCCTCAATTCTTGGGGAACCATTCACTGATGAGAGAGTGGTCAAAAAGATTCTTAGATCTTTACCTAAACGCTTTCGAATGAAAGTAACTGCTATTCAGGAACACACAGGTTGGGAAAAGAAGACTGTCGGAGAACTCATGGGAAGCTTACACACATAAGAACTGGAAGTTCTTGCTGATGATGATATTGGAAGCAACAGGAAAGGAAAGTCGGTAGCCTTTGTGGCTGAGGCTGATCGAGAATCTGACACAGACGACATAGATGATGAAACCTTAGCTCTTCTAACCAAAAACTTCAAGAAAATTTTAAAAGGTTTCAACAGAAAGGGTCAAGGTCAGCCTACCAGGACACAATATAAAGGCAACAACTCCTCATATCAAAAGGTAGAAACAACACCTTTTTCACAAAACAATCAATCTCAGACTGGGCGATCAAGACAAAACAGAAACAGTTCCACAGACACAGGAAAACCCCTCAATCGGTCAGTGCAATGTAGGGAATGTGAAGGACACGGTCACATACAGGCTGAATGTGCAACATATCTTAAAAGGAAAAAGGCTATGTCTGTAGCTACTCTTAGTGATGATGAGGAGGAATCAGACGGTGATCAATCTGATGGAGAATCATACATATCAGCTGATGATTTTGAAGAGAGACATACTCAACTTGAGACAGAATTTGCAAAACTTGTTGCTAGCTGGGAACAACTTGTGAAAGTGAATAAGAATCTGAATGACGAGCTGAAGCAAAGAGATGATCTTCTAAAGAAATTGAATGCAGAATTGGTCATAAAAGAAGATCTCATCACTCAGATACAGTCCAGAGAAGGAAAACTAATAAAGGAATTGGAGAGCTTGAAGAAAAATATCCAGATGATGGACACCACATCTACCTTAGATAAAATTCTAGACTCTGGCAGAAATCCTAATGATAAAAAGGGTCTGGGATTTGAACAAGGAGAGTCTTCGAATAACGCACCAAAGTTCATCAAAGAGGGAATGTCTAAGACCACTACTGATCACAGGTATGAACAAGGACAGTCATCTCAGTCAGTACAAAATAAGGGAAGGAGGTACGATCAAAATACTGATACTAACCTGGCCAGATCAACTCATCAATCTCATTATTCGAGGTTTAAAAATAAGATTGTCAAAGTTAAATATAACACTCCCATTTGTCACTACTGTCAAACAAAAGGTCATACTCGACCTGAGTGTTATTTTTTCTACAGAGATCAAAGGAAGGAAAAATATCAGAATAAGACTATTACACCATTCACTAGACAGGTTTGGGTCAGAAAGTCAGAGGTCATCTGCTACCCCCACCATTGTTCTGACTGCATCTACAACTGATGCTAGATGTATTTCGACAGTGGATGTTCCAGATATATGACTGGAAATATTAAGTGTCTGATGGCTGTTCAATCCAGCAGTGGAGCTGTAACATATGGAGATGGACAAAAAGGTAAAATAGTGGGAAAAGGTATCCTAAATGTACCAGGCTTACCTCAATTAGAAGAAGTCCTGCTAGTCAGTGGGTTGAAAGCGAATCTAATTAGCATCAGTCAGTTGTGTGATCAAAATTGGAATGTGTGCTTCGATCGTAATTGCTGCAGAGTTAGTGACAAAGCAAATCAACTTGTCATGGAAGGAACTCGGTCCTCAGACAATTGTTATGTTTTGACAAATGAAACTGCTTGTCATCTATCCAAGTCTGATGAATCAAAACTCTGGCATAGACGACTGGGTTACATAAACTTCAGAGATATGGATAAGCTGATAAAATTGGAAGCAGTAAAAGGTGTACCTAAGATCAGAATTGATCCTGAAAAAATCTGTGGCGCATGTGCAATTGGGAAACAAATCAGAACTCCACACAAAGCAATAAAAGGTATCACCACTGAGAAATGTCTAGACCTTGTCCATATAGACCTCATGGGGCCAACACAGACTGAAAGTATTGGGGGAAAGAAATACATATTTGTGTGTGTGGACGACTTCTCTCGATACAGCTGGGTATACTTTCTGAGAGAAAAAACAGAAGCCTTCAAGGCCTTTAAGACTCTGTGCATAAGAGTTCAGAAGGAAAAGGATGAGTCCATTATAAAAGATCAGAGATTGAGGAGTGATCATGAAAAGGAATTTGAGAACTCACTATATTCAGACTTCTGCTCCGAGCATGGTATATCACATGAGTTCTCAACTCCTAGAACTGCTCAACAGAATGGAGTAGTAGAAAGAAAGAATCGAACTTTACAGGAAATGGCTAGAGTCATGCTACATGCCTCACATCTGCCACAACGCTTCTGGGCTGAAGCAGTTCACACAGCGTGTCATACTATAAATAGGGTCTATCTTAGACCAGGAACAACGAAAACTCCTTATGAGATCTGGAAGGGAAAGAAGCCAAATCTGAAAAATTTTCATGTGTTTGGAATAAAGTGTTATGTGCTAGCTGATAGAGAACAAAGAGGGAAGTTCGAACCCAAGAGTGATGAGAGCATCTTCCTTGGATACTCTCCGAATAGTCATGCCTACAGAGTCTACAACAAGAGGACTCAGTCTGTGATGGAGTCAGTGAACGTGGTTATCGATGACAACCCAGAAGAATCAGTAGACTCAACGGTGATAGAGTCTTCTCTAAGTGATCCAGATGCGAGTAATAACAACAGTCAACTCAAACCACAAGATTCGTCAGATGAAGATCAAGAAAGTTCGGAACAGGAGATAGATCTCATGAATGATGTTGGTAAAGACAAGCCCACCAGAACTCGGAAAAACCATCCATCAGATAACATTATAGGAGATCCATCAGATGGGATGAAGACCAGAAGCAGAATAAGAAATAATCTGACAGAAATATCTGGGTCTACTTGCTATACCTCAAAGATAGAACCCAGAAATGTCAAAGAAGCCTTACAGGATGATCTGTGGATCAAGGCAATGCAGGAGGAACTACATCAGTTTGAGCGGAATCATGTCTGGAATCTTGTACCAAGACCTGATGGTGTCAACGTAATTGGAAAGAAGTGGATCTTTAAAAATAAAACTGATGAAGCCGGGAATATAGCCAGAAACAAATCTCGGTTAGTTGCTCAAGGTTATACTCAGATTGAAGGGATTGACTATGACGAGACGTTTGCTCCTGTAGCTAGACTCGAGTCAATCAGAATCTTGCTGGCTGTCGCATGCATTTTGGGATTTACGTTATATCAGATGGATGTCAAGACAGCATTTCTGAATGGGTATCTCCATGAAGATATCTATGTGGCTCAACCTAAGGTTTTTGAAGATCCAGAACACCCTACTTATGTCTATAAGCTTTGAAAAGCTCTCTACGGTCTTAAACAAGCCCCACGGGCTTGGTATGAACGACTGACACAGTATTTGCTCCAACATGGGTATAAACGCGGAAGTCTTGACAAAACTCTATTTGTAAAAACTACTGGAAGTCATGTAACCATAGCTCAAATCTATGTTGATGACATTGTGTTTGGATCAACCCTGCAGAAATACACTGATGAGTTGGTAAAAGTAATGGAGGAAGAGTTTGAAATGTCCATGGTTGGTCAACTGACATACTTCCTAGGTCTACAGGTCAAGCAAAGTTCTGAAGGATACTTTATTTCGCAAGAGAAGTATGCTAAAAATCTTGTCAAAAAGTTTGATCTGGAAACATGTAAATCTTCCAGAACACCTATCTCCACCTCTACAAAAGTATCGAAAGATGAAACTGGTGTATCAGTGGATAACACAGTCTATCGTAGCTTGATAAGCAGTCTACTGTATCTAATTGCCAGTCGACCAGACATAATGTTCAGTGTAGGAATCTGTGCAAGGTATCAATCTGATCCAAAGGAATCTCATCTGATAGCTGCAAAACGCATTCTGAAGTACATTAAAGGAACGATACAGTATGGACTCTGGTATTCCAAGGACAGTGAACTGAATCTGGTTGCATACTGTGATGCTGATTGGGCAGGAAATATTGATGATCGGAAAAGTACTTCTGGAGGATGTTTCTTCGTTGGTAAAAACTTAGTATCATGGCTAAGCAAGAAACAGAATTCAATCTCTCTAAGCACTGCAGAGGCAGAATACATAGCTGCAGGTGGTTGCTGTACTCAGTTGGTATGGATGAAACAGATGTTTCTGGATTATGGTCTTACTCAAGGAACAATGACACTCTTCTGTGACAATGTTAGTGCTATTAACATCTCCAAGAATCCTGTTCAACATTCCAGAACGAAGCATATTGACATCAGGCATCATTACATCAGAGACCTGGTTGAATCCAAGGAAATTGAATTGGAATACATTCAGACTGACAAACAACTGGCGGACATTCTGACTAAGCCATTGGATGCTAATCGTTTTGAAATTCTCAGATCTGCTCTGGGAATTTGCAGAATTGACTGATTAAAGCAGTTGCTCCGTCAGAGAGGAGTTGGTGTATACGGGTCAGTGTTATGATTTGACTTTCCTTAAAGTCTCCTCTCTATTTATGTTAAGAAGATTATTTAACATTATGTTTCTCAGAGATATCTTAAAAGATCTTAATTTCTTTTCGAATTTCAAATTTCCTTGGGTTCCGTTTCCTTCCTAAAAAAGAGCTGTACCGTTGTGTTAATCAATCGCGTCTGCATGATATTTGACAAGCCGCATTAATTAGGGTTCATCACCCTTAAACCTATTTGATACCGGGTCAAGAAGAAAAACACATCTTCGATCACCACAGCTCTCAACTTTCTATCTCTCTTGCATATCTGCCTTCAGTGATCTGCTCTTCTCTTCGCACATAACCTTCAATGGCAGACCCTGTAAGAAATATCATTATCAAACTTGGAAGCAAGACACACTCTCCGGAGGTGGCCCTTAAGCATATTCAGACGCTGATGCAGTTTGCTATGAAGAAGAAGCTCAAACTTGATCCTCTGCTTCGCGACGAGATTTTAGTAACTGTGATGACCTATTACCCAGAGTTTTATGCAGAATGGTCTGAAGATGATGCGACTGAACTGCTTATGATGGTTTCTGAAGCCAGTGATGAAGTTTCTCCAGTATATATTCCAGAACCCTTGGATGGAAATCGGGCCGGGGCATTCCTTCAATACTTTGCACATCGAGCCGTAGAATTGGTTGAGGCCTCTCGACGGCAAGCGGAGGCGCAACCCCTGTATATCGCAGCTGCTCAAAAAGAGGCAACACACAGACAGGAGATCCTCCGAAACAGGTCAAACTATTCTGAAACTCTTATTGAAATTTCACCAGATAAACCTGATGTTTCTGCTACCCCATCTTGTGTGCCTGTTATTTCTGAAAATTTAACTGCTTTGGATTCCGAGAAGCCTCTTATGAATGTTGATTCTTTATCTCTGCCTTTGAGTGAATCTGTTGGTATGAAAACTGATGTCTTGCATGTGTTTGATGAGAAAGCAAAGACCTCTGATGAGCTAAATCCACTGAGTTTAGTCATTTACTCTTCTGATAATATTGATCTGTCTCCTGCTGAGAATGTTGTTGACACTAAAGAAACTTGCTCTGCTGTTGATACTCCTATTTTACCTGCTACTGTTGAAACTGTTGATTTATCAAGCCCCCACAAGTCTGAGAAAACAGGTGGAATTCCTGTTTACACTGCAACATCTTTAGGAGAGAGTCTGGAACATGTGCGACACTTTGCTGGGCGACCATCTGATTCCATCCCTCAACCATATCGAGTGATTTATCCTTCCGAATCCTCCAGTGAAGATGATAAAATACTGGCTGAAGTGTATGGATCTCAAGCACTTCAACCTGATGTTCCAACTGTTGAGGTAACTGCTCATCCTGACTCCACGAATTTCAAAATTCGAGAGATTTCGAATATTTTTGGAAGCTTGTCTGCAAATGTTTCTGATTCTAGCCACTCTGTGACTCCGGTTCAGTCCCCAACCAAGGAAACAAGACGGTCAAAAAGGAAGAATGTCCCAGTAAAGGTTGTTGTTGAGACCGGTGATGATAATGCTGATGTGGATCAGCCTGAGAAGAAGAGAAAGTCGAGTGAGAATGTTAATCCTGAAGGAAACCCGCCTGTTCAACAAGTGTTCAAGACTCTGCGATCGTCTGTTAAGCAAAAAGGATCTACTGCTGTTCAAGCTACCTCTGTACCAGCCCCTTCTGTCAGAAAAGGGAAGCCATCCACACGATCAAGAGGTCGAAGTATCACCCCTGAAGTCCCACCTGTTGAAGAAACTGACCCATCTGTTTACCGGCCTCAGTTTGTATCTCCTGCTGCACAAACCAAATGGGCCACTATGGTTAGAAGGGATCTTATTGTTCAAAGATCGGTAGACAAGAACCAGCTGAACTCCGTTTGTGACATTCTGCCCTTGCTGATTGAAGTCGGATTGTTGAAAAATGTCACGGACATCTGCCCTTACTCTAAGCTGCTCACATATGAATTCTATTGCAATCTCAATGATGAGATTGACGTTCTCACAGGGCCACGACCGATGCAAATCTTTATCAGAGGAAAGTGGTAGGTTTTTGGGCCGGATATGATTAATGAATACTATGGTTTGCCAGCAGTTCAAGAAGAAGCTGTTACTGACTGGGACTTAGTTGCCAGAACTCTGACCGGTGGGCAGACAAAATCATGGCCTACGGGTGACAAGGACTATCTGCAAAGCTCCCATCTCACGTCCAGATATGTGATTTTACACCGCCTAGCTCTTCACAACTGGCTCCCATCAGCCCATTTTCACACAGTTGGCAAGCCTCTGGCTGGGTTCTTATTTCGAATTGGAACAAAGATGCAACTTGATCTGGGCAAATGGATTTAGTATCACATCCTCACCCTAATTCACCCACGCGAACAGAAGGTAAGACTACCCTTCCCAAATCTGATTTTTGGCATCCTTACCACTCAGGGCCTTGAGCCTATGCCCAGTGAAGTGATCAGCCCAACGTTGCTTTATACTGTTGATAAACGTCTTCTGTCTGGATATCACTTTCGGGATGTTGTTCATGTGACTGCCCCATCCAATCCTGAACCAGATGCTGTGCCTGATGACTCTCCTCATGCTAAGGATGTTCAGCTTTCCATACAGCTGAAGGCAAGAGTTGCTGTTCTTGAGACGGTGCACAACATTATTGCAAAGCAACTGATAGGTGCCCGTACTGAGCTAGCTACTGTTCTTCTTCGTTTGAGCCTGACTGAAGCTGCTGCTGCTGCTGATCCTATGAAGTCTGACAGTGGCTCTCCCTCCAATGCTTGATCTTTGGCTACCATTGGCAAAAAGGGGGAGTAGTATGAACTCAGGGGGAGTTTTTTTTTTTTTTTTTTTTTTTTTTTTTTTTTTTTTTTTATTTGTTTTTGTTCGAGTCCCTTCTGGCCCTGGCTGGGCGTTTATGTTTTTTTTTTTTTTATCCTAAACTGTTTTGGACCCTATGTTTCTGTTTTCATTCTATGTAATCGGTTCGGACATATGGGTTGCTTCTTTATAATAACCTATCTTAGCTCTTTGAGTTTCTAGTCGAGTTGTTTTGCCAAATAATAGCCAAAGGGGGAGTTTGTTAGTGTTTTTAAATGTTCAAAAACCCCATATTATAATTGGCAATATTATTATGGCATACTAAGATAGGTTTAGAGTCTGTCCGTTTATCTCTACAGATAACTGATCAATCAGAAGCAACAACAGAAGGACTGACACTGAAGATCTGATTTAGGAAGCTGGTTTCTTAAAAGGCTTACGCGGTATTATCAGACTCATATGGAAAGATGATCAGCGTATATTCTTAAGAAAGGTATGGACCTAATCTTCTGAGATTACATTCCTCTTTTATAGTCCTACCTTCTACGATCAAATACATCTATGGAGAGTGGTTATTGAAGGATCTATAAGTACCCTTATTCGAAGAGAATTAGGGTTACGCCGAAAGTAAGAAGAAACACTCCATATCTGCTATATGAGATTAGATCTTTGATTGTCATGAATCTTCTCAATACAATATGTTCACGGTGATTAAGATGATGAACTTGAGAAGAGTTATTACTGCTTAAACAAAAGGACACTGTGATCACACTGTTGTGGGAACAACTTTATAGAGCGTCATTGAAGTTGACTGCATCAGAGTGGGCTCTCCAAGTGAAGGGATTTCATTGGACTTCTGTATGCATGGCTCTCCATCTTCAACAATCCACTAGACCTGTGTAGACTGGGTCTGAACCTTGTGTGGGGCACTTGGGTAAGATTATTGTATATCTACCTTTGTACATTGGTTTATGATTTAGTGGATTGGACGCCTATGTGATCGTCCCCCAGACGTAGATACACACCGTATCGAACTAGGTAAACATTCTGCGTCTTTGGCTTTTGTGCGGTTATCTTTCTCTTATTCTCTCTTCGTGATCTATCATTACTGATTGGCCTCTTATCTGAATCAATCAGTAATCTACATCAGTCATCTAATTCTGTCAAATTACTTAAAATGAGGAATTGCAAAATTACTGTACTTTATTGTGATAGATGACATATGGAGTGACAAGGCATGGGATGCTATCAAAATTTGCTTTCTAGATAATGAAAATCGTAGTCGAATATTGTTGACAACTCGCTTTGCAGATGTGGCTATTTGTATTGGTTCTAGAAAACACTTTTCTCATCAAATGCATTTGTTAGATCAATGTGAGAGTTGGAGTTTATTTCATGAAAAGGCATGCAAATCTCGAAGTGTTAAATTTGAGAAAATTGGAAGACCAATTGTTGAGAAATGCAAAGGTCTTCCTTTGGCAATTGTTGTGGTTGTGGGTCTATTTTCCAAACTCAATGAAATATATGAGTAGAAAAATATAGATAAAACTCTAAATTCATTTGCAACAACAACTATTGATGAAGAATGCTCAAGGATGCTCTCATCAAGCTACAATCATTTGCCTTACAACTTGAAGGCTGGTTTTTTATATTTGAGCATTTTTCCAGAAGATAATGAGATATATGTGAAACATCTTGTAAAATTATGAGGTGCCGAAGGACTTGTAAAGGAATTTGAGAATATGAGCCTTGATGCAGCTACCGAAGGATACATTCAAGAACTCAAGGACAGAAACCTAATTCTTGTAATCCAGACAAGTTCTTGTGGAAGAAAAATAAAGGCATTTAGAATCCATGATTTATTGCATTCTTTCTGTGTGAGGGAAGCTAAAAAGAAGAACCTTCTTCCGACACCCAACAATGCCGCAACCTATGCTTGACTCGGTCCTTAGCTTACGCGCCCTTTGATCACCAAGCCCAGTTATTGGACTTGGCCCGACCTACGCCCACATCCCACCTGGGACTGGACTCGGCTCTGATACCAATTGATGGATCTCAGCACTGCACTATGCTTACTTCCCAGAAGGTCACCCATCCCGGGATTGCCGGAAATCAAGCACACTTAACCACAGAGTTCTATGGTACCTGGTTTTCATATCCTACTTAAAACCAATTGGTAATAGGTAGGTGGACATTAACCATTTAACCACATCTCTCTATGGTAAGCCACAACGTCACATCTCGAATCGAGCAGGGGCTAAACTCGGCTAACACAATCAAATGATTTTAATCATCATACATTATTTTCTTCTTTAACCATTTGAGATGCTTGTTTTCACAATTGTCATATTTTATCCTCTTAAAACCATTCCGTGCTTGGAATCTTCAATCAATTTCCATTTTAGGGGTTGATGGAATGAACTTGTTAAATTTTCCACAACTACAACATTTCAGTTATTCCATTCCTCATATTGATTTCCCCATAGTTTCTCATCTAACTATAAAGTTGTTGATCAGAAATAAAACTAAACCTAGACTCTAAAATGGTAGAAGCATTTTCCACATAAATGACAATGTTGACATCCCACCGGCTCCAACTGAACAAGTTTACACATCATTCTCAGAATTTTATCAATGCAAGAAAGCTTCTGAAGAAATTTGTAACTTAATTTTTACTATATCATTATAACAAAATCTATTGTGCCAATATATTTTGAATTATTTATTATCATTCTCTATTGACAGCAATTGTTATTGACAAACTCCCAAACAATTTGTCTCAACAATGAATGAAAAAAAAATCAATATAAGTGACTTCATTGTTGTGGATGAAAAGTAAGTACCCCACTTTATTACTCTTATTAAATTAAATAAACTAGCAGCTACAATAAAAACTAATACTTATGCATTTAATTAATTTAAAATTAGATGTCTATAATGCGTTTATTCAAAAAAAAAAAAAGAATTATTCATTATAAAAAAAAAATTAAAAAGAGAGATAATTTCATTAATTATATTATCTTTATTTTCTACAATTCAAAGATTGATTACCTTCAAATTCATTGATTAATTATATCACTACATTATCCATTGTCTTCTTTTTACACTATCTTGTAATTAAATACCAAAGTTATAATACAAAATGTTGGAAAAATAGCATTAAAATGGCATAAAATGACATGTTAAGTAGCTATTTTGTGGTACAATTATCAGTGGGGTCCACTTCCGATTTGGATCGGGTGAAAGTGGATTCGGATTCTTCGTAGTGAGACGAAGAGATTGATATATTGTACGCTCAAAACGGATAATGGGTGAATGAGATATTGATTCTCAAAGTAGACCCATTGAGTTGGAAAATGTAAGGGAAAAGTGAGTTTTGTCCCACATTGATTTGGAAAGAGGATTTCACCCCCCTTTTATACAAGAGCTTTTTTAGAGCTTGTAGAATTGTATAGTATAGAGGCTCTCTTGCTCGGGGGGGGGGGGGGGGGTGCAAATCAAATTCCAACTAGAGATGACATGCGACGCTAGTGCCACTAGTCGGAAGATAAAACCGGTTGGTTATATCGAAGTAAAATGGCCGAGCTTGTAATTTTTAAATTACATGCGACGTTAGTGCCACAATTACTTCAATATATATTCTCTTGTGATGAGAACGAAATTCATTAGGATGATACTTCCGAGAGCTGTTTAGCGAGACTTGGAAGTTTATCGAAATGGATGTATCGCTTTCTTAATAGACATGGAACAACCCGAGGGTTTTGTGGTTCCACGCTAGGGAAAGAAAATGTGTAATTGGTGAGATCATTGTATGGTTTGAAACAATTGCCTTAGTATTTGGCATGTAGGTTTTGATCATACAATGATGTGTCACGAGTTTAGTATAAACAAATGTGATAAATGTCTACGTAATGCGTACGATAGACGAGGCTATCACTATTTGTCTATACACGATAAACTCAACGTGGGTAGTAACGATCAAATGATCAATTCTACCTTGAACATGTTAAATTTGATATTTGACATGGGGTTGGCAAATTTAATCCTCGGGATTAAAATTGTGAGAAGACTGTATGGTCTCGTGTTGAGCCAATCTCACTGTGTTGATTAAATCCTTGCAAAGGATGTTAATCAAGTGGCTTGGACACCGTTAGATACTAACGTACAACTAGCCAATAATCTCGGAGATTGTACTTCTCACGGAGAATACATTCAGATTATCGGTAGTTTAATTGTATCAAATGGGTTGTACTAGGCCGGATATTGCCTTAGTGGTTAACGAACTCGGTGACATACGAGTAACCCTAGTGTTATGCACTAGAAGGCAATAGTGAAAGTTATGAGATACTCAAGGTATGCTCGTGACGTTGGACTGCACTAAGTGAGATATCTAGCTGTACTTGGAAAATATAGCACGGATATCAAAGGATACTAAGTCCATTAAAGGCTACGTCCTTACGTAGGCCAGTGCAGTCGGTTGGACGGAAATTCTCGAAATGAATTTGTGATAGCTAAGATCCAACGGGATCAAAGCTGAGAGCCTTACACTCGTGTCGCGAGCGAGTAGGCCGAATGGCTATGCCATTATTTCGAGAATGTTCCTAATGGTGAACTCGTACCTCCAATTTGTGTGCATTGCGATAGTCAAGCCAAAATTGGTTAAGTACAGAGTTAAATGTGGAATGGTAAGTCTAGACTTATAAGTCGTAGATATAATACCATTAAACAATTTCTCACAACGGGAGTTATCTCTATTGACTACGTGATGTCAAAAGATAACGTAGCGGCCGCTAACTCGCTAACCCGAGGGTAAGCAAATGGTTGTGGAGAAGTTGGAACGAGGAATGGGTCTAAAGCCCTTGGACTAAAAGTTCTATAGTGGATACCCAACCTAGCTGACACCTAGGTTCAATGGGACAACTAAATTATGGAACGGAGCGTGTCACTGTGGGGGTCTCGGACTCCCTACCACTCCTCGTTAGAAACAGTGACTCCCGCGTAAGGTTAGCATGTTGATGCTTTAATGATTCGAATGTCGGTTGACATGTGTGAGTATGCGGGATACTCGGAAAAGAATCACCTATGTGAGAGAGAAGTGAGGGTCGCTTCAAAGGAGAATTGATGGGCGCAATTCTTCACAAACTCTTGCAGAACCAGGACGGTGACCCACGACCAAAATGGGCACACTAATGAGAACAGAGCATGGTTGGGAGGTTCCTGTGTGAGATATGTCATCGTCAACACAAACGGCAGTCGGTTCAAAGACATTGCGTTCTACCGTACAGCCAGTAGAGTAAACATGTCTTCACAAGGGAAGGTTCAAAGGGTATAGTGATCCCTACCTATCCTATGCAGAGATCGACCGTTAAACACAGTTGTTTCCGATTTCAAAATACCCCGAAAATCAATTTTTCATTCATGTGGGGGATTGTTGGAAAAATAGCATTAAAATGGCATAAAATGACATGTTAAGTGGCTATTTTGTGGTACAATTATCAGTGGGGTCCACTTCCGATTTGGATCGGGTGAAAGTGGATTCGGATTCTTCGTAGTGAGACGAAGAGATTGATATATTGTACGCTCAAAACGGATAATGGGTGAATGAGATATTGATTCTCAAAGTAGACCCATTGAGTTGGAAAATGTAAGGGAAAAGTGAGTTTTGTCCCACATTGATTTGGAAAGAGGATTTCACCCCCCTTTTATACAAGAGCTTTTTTAGAGCTTGTAGAATTGTATAGCATAGAGGCTCTCTCGCGCGGGGAGGGGGGGGGGTGCAAATCAAATTCCAACTAGAGATGACTTCGGAGAGGATTGATTCAAGCCCGAGCTCGTGTGCGCCGGCACCTACGGGCACGAATGTCGTCCGGAAATTGGCTGGCCTTGCGGGCTAAGTTATGCCAACTTACGGTATCAATTTTCCAAACTCTAAGCCACTTGAAAGCCTGGGTTCGACCTGCCCCGAGAGCATTAGGCCGAACAAAGAGCGACACGAGAGTTGCTCTCTCATGCGCTGGTCGAACAGAGAACAAGCAGCACGAGAGGTGCTCTCGTGTGCGCTGGCCGAGACCAAGCAACACGAGAGTTGCTCTCGTGCGCTGCGGTCTGGCCGAGAGCATGCAGCACGAGAGTTGCTCTCGTGCGCTGCGGCTGAACAGCACTTCGGTCTACCAGAGTTGTTTCTGGACAGTGGAGATTTAATTCATCTGTTACAGGAATTAATCTCTGTATTAATTCATTTTGAATTTTGAATTAAACCTGCACTAATGACCAGCTGTTTCAGATGTTACCAACGTGCCATGAATGCCTACTAAATGCTATTTAGTACTCCAATTCCTATATAAGAAGAGGTAGTAGGAGCAAGTGATTCACAACAAGTGTGGGAAGAACACGAGAGTACACAACACACAAAGATAAGCAATTTTCCTTCTCAAAACCTCTGCTCCTACTCCTTTTTCTTGCTACTGTGTTTTGCCCGTGCTCTAGTTCGCCGGGTTCGTTCGTTTGGGTGCTCAAACGTCGAACCGTTGTACGTTTTATCCTGGGAAACCTAGGCCACAACGCTCCTAGCACTTTTGGGAGGTGGCAAATAAGGTTTTAAGGAAAGACAGGCACTTTGCCTAACTCGTACATTTCTTTCTTTCTTCTTCTTTCTTGTTTTGGATTATGCTCTAAGCAAAAATCCGTTCTTTCCTGTTGTTTTGGAATTATAATCTAAGGATTATATTTTCTTTTTGGTTGATATATATTGGTATATCTTTTTCGTAGATATACATGTATATATAACCGTTGGGTCCGTTTTATATATATTTGTGTGTATATATATATTTCGGATATATATCCAATAATATTTTATATATATTTCGTGTGTATATATATAAATATTATTTTACGGATATTAAATCGATTGTGGTTCATTATCTCCAACACAAAATATGTTACTCCGGGTATATATTTATTTATTAAGTATTTTATAAAAATATAATAAATATTAATATTTTCTTCAATACTTTCACATGATAATCTATGATACACATCTCACAACACATGAAACATGTAGGGGAAAAAATCACCACTGCCAAATATCAAGAGGCGCTTGTAAGATAAAGAGTTCATAGTACAACTAAGATCTTAGTGATATACACAACAAGGCAAATCTAAAACTTCCTACACCATAATCTCATTGCAGGACGCTGCCATTTATGCTATCACCAGTAACCCAATTACATATGACATATTACCAATAAAAAAGAAGAGGACAAGTACTGAAGATGAAAACAATAACAATGCTACCCAAAAGAGAATTAAGAAGACTTAGAGAAATTTAAACAAAAAATAGTACTTCGTATTTATTTACACTATTGTTTTTAGACTAAGTACATATTTAGGCTAGTGTTATTACAAAATTGCAAACATTTATTTTAGTGACAATTATAATCAATCTCTCATATATTATCTTGCATTTATATACTTTGAATTCTTGATTTAAAAGGAAAAGATACACATAGGTCATTGAACTATTTAGGGATAGCAATTAAGCTAGCGAACTCGAATAAGCTCCAAATTGATCCATGAACCTACAAAAAAGTGCAATTAGCATTTTTAGTAGGTTACCAACAAGTTTGTGGTGATTAGGATGCCATGTGTATTTTTTAATATTTTATTATTATTATTATTATCCTACTAAGCATTTGACCCAAAAAAAAAAAAAAATACGCATGATTTTAGACAATAGATTACAATATTTCACAAATATGAAATTTATTTTCTTCAATTCTTATTCATTCAAGTATTTTTTTTTGGAATTGTTTCAGGCAAGGTGATTATGGATTGAAAGCAGGGAAGTTGATCTGATAGACGAATCAATTTTCAACCCGTGTTCATTTATAGAAGCACTACGGTGCATAAGAATAGGCCTGCTTTGTGTGCAGGATCATGCTTCAGACAAACCCACAATGCTTTTTTTTTTTTTTTTTTTGTTAAAAAAAATAGTTTAATTCAGTTACTTTGGTATTATTTTGTCATATAATACTTAATTTTTTTTGGTCAAATGCTTAGTAGGATAATAATAATAATAATAATAATAATAATAATAATAATAATAATAATAATAATAATAATAATAATAATAATAATAATAATAATAATAATAATAATAATAATAATAATAATTATTATTATTATTATTATTATTATTATTATTATTATTATTATTATTATTATTATTATAAATAAATAAATAAAAAATACACATGGCATCCTAATCATCACAAACTTGTTGGTAACCTACTAAAAATGTTAATTTTACTTTTTTTACAGGTTAATGGATCAATTTGGAGCTTATTCGTGTTCGGTGGCCTTAATTGCTATCCACAAATAGTTCAATGGCCTATTTGTACCTTTTTCCTATTTAAATAAACAAATTTAACATTCAATTACTTATACATGAATCTCCTATATAATTGGAAGAATGAATCTCCTCTATAATCTTGCATTGATTAAAATATATCAGTGGGCATTATCTCATTCAATTACCTATGCATGAACATCTCTTTTATATTACCTACCTCAAATTTAATCAAATTAATAGAAATTTAACATTCTTAATAATCTAAAACATTTAGTGCAATGCTTCTCTTATGAATGAATAAATGAAGATATATAGACATATATACCTCTGTTCTTCAGTTGGATTTTGGGTCTGTGTGGACTGATTTGTTTGTACTTCTAGGAGTCTTCTTTTTGCTCAATCTTCGCTTCCTCTTATCTTCAACAGATTCTTCAGGCTGCCATAAATCATAGAAACTAAGTTAGGATATGAAAACCCTAACTGAAGTTTGGAGAAAAAAAAAAAGGGAGGGAAAAAAGCAGCAGTCCAGAGAGAGAAAGGGAGGGAGAAAGACCAGTATTGTATTTTCATCTATGACAACAATATCATCGTTTCCATATAGTCGTGTTGTTCTTTCTCAATTTCCCTAGCCGAAGTCACCATGGAAGGAAGACAATGCTTTAATTCAATTGACTTCAATGTTGAAATTTCTGTGAAGTTGATTTGAAGCTTTTTCAAATTATAGCATCAGGTGTAGTTTTATTTCTGATTAACAACATTGTAGTTAGATCGCGCAAGTTTTATAGTGATGTAAGAATAATTTTGTCCGATAAAAATAATAGTACAATATTTGTAAAATAATGTACAATTGTACCATTATTACTACTACAATGACTTAAATCATTTCAATAATGCAAAGCATAATTGAAATATTGAGTCTTGTTCTAAATAATCAAAGGAAGATTAATTAAATGAAAAAAAAAAAAACTTAACCTAAATTTATTTTTTTAAAAAATGTAAGAAAATGATTTTCAAAGTTCCTGATTTATAATCTTTGATGCTCAACTTTGATGTTATTTAATTAGTCGGCTAATTATTTGACCAAAGTTTATGTTAAATTTTATATTTTATTTTTTTAATACATTTTAACATATTCGTAGTATATGTTTAACAATTATGTCAATTCTAATTGGGATGAGGTTCGAACTAAGACATTTCTTATAAAAATTAATGAGAATGTTAAGAATAATAAATAGTTAACGGAATATTCTGTTACTAAAGTTTATACTAACGGAATACAGGGTTATTTAAAGGAAGAAAATAATATAATAGAGGGTAAATAAGGAAAATCATAAAAAAAACATTAAAATCAAAATAATATGAACCATTCATTTTAACAAACTGTTGGTCCCGTTAGAGTTATAACGAGAGTCTAGAGGGGGGGGGGGGGGGGGGTGAATAGACTCTTTTCGTGTTTTGCCGAATAACAACCTTTCGGTGTTTTGGCACAGCAGAAATATTAAATTCGTTTACTTGCTTTACACGGTTTTGACGTTATTAGGGAAACTTTCGGATTGGGTGTGGAACATAATATGATGCAAAAGAAAGATAAAGTAAATAAAGAGATAAGGAGACGAGAGATTTTATAGTGGTTCGGCCAACTTTGCCTACTCCACTCTTCTTCCACAACTTATGGAAGGTTTGCACTATCACTCGTTAGTACAAATACACAAGAAGCTTCCTTGATCACTAAGCTGGACAGCTTCCTGCAGGTTTTTCAACTCCACGAGTTTACTCCGCCTCTATCAACTTCTTCTTCAGAGTTGAGGTTGGTAGAAAATGAATTCTGATTTCTCCAACGTGATGAAGTCTTGACTGATGAAGGATGGTTGCTTCGTACAAGTTGCAAGGCTTCTTCAAGGTGTAAGATGAGGATCAATGGACTTCTGATGCGTAGTATATTTGCAAACAAATAATTCTCGGAGTACGAGTTATCGATCCACAGGGAAGTGGTTGTATCAAGCACTAGTTACTAACTTATTCATTAGAGCTAATCCTAACAATTACTTAGATGATTGATTGGCATAAAATAAATAAAATAAAACAGAGGTTCAGGATTTTGAAAACAATTAGAGAGAAGTTGAGATTCATGGGATTCAAGTATTTAAACAATTAGAGAGAAGTTGAGGTTGTATCAAGCACTAGTTACTAACTTATTCATTAGAGCTAATCCTAACAATTACTTAGATGATTGATTGGCATAAAATAAATAAAATAAAACAGAGGTTCAGGATTTTGAAAACAATTAGAGAGAAGTTGAGATTCATGGGATTCAAGTATTTAATCACCTAGTGCCAATTATCGTTTGCAATATTTAGTTTGGAATTAAGATTTGTGTGGTAATGCAAAGTGGAATCGAATTACTCCCGTAATCTCTATTCCTAGTGAATTTCCACTCCCATGGCTTAAACACCCAATAAGATCAAAGATCAGCATTCAATTATTCCTAATTACTACCATCTCCCGATTGGCAACAATCTAGAATAAACTTCCCCTAATAAGTTCCCCTTTCCCAAGGACCAACCATTAGGTGCAATCGTGTGTGCCCTAATTTATGCCCCAACTCCCATTGGTGACACAAACATGGCTATGAAGCTAGTAACTATGGCCATTAATTACAAGCATCAAACAATATTATCACGATTGCAACACAAGTATTAAACCCAAATAATAATATATTAAAGAAACTGAGAGCTCAGGCACATAGGTTCATAAACACTTTTACCCAAGAATCTCTAAAGAATTTAACCAAGCATGACTAAATTATACATAGCAAATATAAATAAAGAATTACAAATCATCAAAAGAGTACAAGAATTAACCAGACGATTTTCCCAAATCTCCCTAGTCTTCTTCTTGCTTTCCAAGACAACTTGTGGCTCTTGATTTCTCTCCTTCTTGTCTCCAAGAATCTCTGAATTCTCTCGGTCTCGGTCCTCCCATTAGGGTTGAGGAAGTAGGGATTTTATAGTGGGTACAAAGTTGAGATGAAATAGGAATCTTGTGCCAAATTGGACTCAAATTCTAATTCCTATATTTAAATAAAGAAATTGTCGTCTTTAATGATATTTAGAATTTGGAAGATTCCTTGAATTGCTAACTTTTAATATGGAGATATGAGCCTTGAAATCCGCACAATTGATATTAGGAAAAGAGATCTCGCGCTTGTATTGAATTTTGCCCAGCTGCGCCACTTTAAGCGTCTGTTTTTTTATCCGCGCCACTTTAGGCGTCTGTTTTTATCCCAGAAACAAACGCATATTCGACGCGTCGAGAATTTTCTCGACGCGTCGAGACTTCCTGTGCGCGAATTGATTAGCTACTGGAAAATTTCGACGTGTCGAGCCCTTGGCTCGACGCGTTGAATCCACTGGGCCCCGAACTCATCCAAAATTGCTCCAAACTCATCCTTGAACTCCCCTTGGTCATATCTTTGACCTAAAATGGTTCAAAAACACTAACAAACACCGTAAAATATTCAAAACAAGTGCGAACCATAATTAAATGATAATAGCAAGGAAAACATGTATTAAATAAGCAAAATTAAAGAACTTAGTTACTGGATGATTCAAAATAACCATAAAAACAAGCACAGATGTGATAACATCACCCCCTCACACTTAAGCTTTTGCTTGTCCTCAAGCAAAACTAAGGAATAAAATCATAAGTCAAAACATACAAATTACTCATGCTCTCTCTTGCACAACCTTTCAAACCACCAACCCACTTGCTACAAAACTACAAGCTTCAAGAACCAAATTAGTTTGGCACATAAGAGACCCATTTCCAAGCCAATAACCAAGCACCAAGAATTTAAAGCATGTGAGGATCAAATGTGCACAAATACTCAGTTGAGATTATGCAAGATACGGTTCATGAATGAGATCCCTTAGGCTTGCCTTTCATACTCCCCTAGATCAAATCTAAGAATGCATGCTAAGATCAAATAGGACTTTATTTAGCTTGTAATGGGGCTACGGGTGATGGCTAACAAAGAAGTGGTATGGAAAAATTAATCAAAAAGAGCGAATGTCACAATTTATCTAAACTTTTCAAAATTTGGAAGAGATGAGATAATCATAATTCCAAGGAGCAAATTTCTTTTAAGAACTTAGCATCTCTTTGGTAAAGTGGGGATCCAAACTCAAAAACTTTCAATCTTTTTTTTTTTTTTTTTTTTCTCATTCTTTTCTTTGTCATTGGACTTCTTTTGGATATAGCAAGATAATTTTAATCCAAACTTTCATGACCTCCACACTTGAACATTTGTAACACTAGCTGCTTTTTTTTTCGTAGCAGAACTCCATAAAACTCTTCTTACGGAAAAGATGTAGATAAAAGTTTCATTCTCTCAAGGGTGGAAGGGAAATATTTGGCCACGGGCTAAGGGTTATAATAATGGGGTAAATCAAAGAAAAACAATCACAAAGAGGGGATAAGTGCTTAGCACTTATTTGAACAAACAAAAGGCACAATGGGGATACGAAGGATAAAATATATATAGGGACAGGTTTAAAGGGTATGGATAAACAAAAATGGCCTAAATCACTTCAAAACATGCAAAACTTAGACATCACTTAGGGAGTAATGAGGCAAGTTCTAGCAAAAACACCCATGACCGGAATCTCACATAAGCCTTCACTAGCAATGCAAAACACAAGATCAAGAACTAATCCAATTATTAAGTGGTTAACAAAGCTATTGGCAAGAGAATAGATCAAATATGTGTTACACCTCAAATCATCCATCACAAATTGAGATGCAGCAAGCACCACTAAAACAAACCACAAACCAACAAGAGAGAATAATTGTAACTGCATGCTAAGACAAGTAGCTTATTCACCAAAAATAGCATATGAGTCATCCAAGCAAAAGCAAAAATTTTAAAAATTTAGAAATATCCCCAAATTAATGATTCCTCCCCCTCACACTTAAAACTTTGCATCATCCCTGATGCAAAATAAAAGAAAAGTAGAACAAGAGAAAAGGGAAAAGCAAGAAGCAATAAAATAATCACGAACTAGAAAATAATAAAACTAAATAAGACGAAACTAGAAAGCAATAAATAAATAGGGAAAGTAATAAAAGATAACATGGGGTGCCTCCCATGAAGCGCTAAATTTAACGTCGTTAGCTTGACATTACCTCTCTAGCCATCAAGTGATTGGAGAAGAAAAATCCCCTTCTTTCCATCAACTTTCTCTTCCAAGTATTTCTTCAAGTGGTGTCCATTTATGAACTCTCTTAAGCTCGAACCCTTCACGTCATCATGTAAGGAACCACATTTGCCCGAATCAAGAATTATGCCTCCATTCTCTTTTCCTTCTTTTTCAACACTCTTTTGTTCAACAAGTAATGAGAGTCTCGGATCATTCACATGAACCAGCAAGTATTGGGAATCATTGGATATATAGATAGGCAAATGTGTGCCATTATCCTTTAGAACTCCAATGCCTCCCAAATTCAAAATTTCTCTGAAGTTCTCTCCAAGGGAAGTGTTCTCCATTGGTGAGACATCCTCATTCAAATCATGTACTCCATTAAGAACTTCCTCATCTAATAGGCAACTCTCTATATGTTCCTTGCCATCATTACCTTGCAACTCTACATTTTCCTCCCAGCTTGGTGTCTCCATCTCAATGCATTTATCAAATATTTCTTCATCTCCCTCTCTAAGATCCTCATCATCCTTTTTATTTCTCTCAACTTCATGACCTTCATTTGGCAAGAGCAACTCTTCTAGAACCTCTCCATTAAATGAATCTTGAAGTGGCTCTTGAATTGTCAAATCTTGCTGTCGAGCCATCATGTGATCGAGTCGAGCATTCATGCGATCAAGTTGAGCCTTCATGTGATCTTGTAACTCCAGATATTTCGAGCACAATTGCATTACCTTGGTCTCTTTGGACTTCATCTCAATTATTTGGTCAAGTGATTGACAATCTTGTTGAAACTCTTGGTACGGCAACTCTTGAGCTCGCCCTTGATACTTGTAATTGGGATCCATGATAAAGCAATTTTCCGCCTCATGAGATCCACCACATATCATGCACCGTGAGGGTTGTGGAGTAGGTGGTGTGCATCTTTGATAAGTAGCTTGACTCATGTTGGCACAAAATCCTTGAGTAGATTGTTGATGGATATGGTTGGTGGGGTTGAGCATGTAACAATTTTCCACAAAGTGATTCCCACCACAAAATGAGCACCATTGGGGTTGTGATGTTTGATATGAACTTTCTTGATAATATCCTTGACTAGAGTTGGCAAAATTTGAGAAAGGGAATTGTTGTTCCATTCCTCCATATTCTCGATTCATATTCCAACCCATCTCATAACCTTGAGAAGGAGGGTAAAACGGTGGCATGGTTCCTTGGAATGCATATCTATCCATAAACTAAATCACACTCAAAACAATGAACTTGTTATGGGTTAGCAAAACAAAATAAAATAAAAAATAAAAATGGACTAGTCTCCTAGAATAAAGATTTCACTAATGTTAATACTGGAAACACCACCTCCCCGGCAACGGCGCCAATTTGATGCGTAGTATATTTGCAAACAAATAATTCTCGGAGTACGAGTTATCGATCCACAGGGAAGTGGTTGTATCAAGCACTAGTTACTAACTTATTCATTAGAGCTAATCCTAACAATTACTTAGATGATTGATTGGCATAAAATAAATAAAAATAAAACAGAGGTTCAGGATTTTGAAAACAATTAGAGAGAAGTTGAGATTCATGGGATTCAAGTATTTAATCACCTAGTGCCAATTATCGTTTGCAATATTTAGTTTGGAATTAAGATTTGTGTGGTAATGCAAAGTGGAATCGAATTACTCCCGTAATCTCTATTCCTAGTGAATTTCCACTCCCATGGCTTAAACACCCAATAAGATCAAAGATCAGCATTCAATTATTCCTAATTACTACCATCTCCCGATTGGCAACAATCTAGAATAAACTTCCCCTAATAAGTTCCCCTTTCCCAAGGACCAACCATTAGGTGCAATCGTGTGTGCCCTAATTTATGCCCCAACTCCCATTGGTGACACAAACATGGCTATGAAGCTAGTAACTATGGCCATTAATTACAAGCATCAAACAATATTATCACGATTGCAACACAAGTATTAAACCCAAATAATAATATATTAAAGAAACTGAGAGCTCAGGCACATAGGTTCATAAACACTTTTACCCAAGAATCTCTAAAGAATTTAGCCAAGCATGACTAAATTATACATAGCAAATATAAATAAAGAATTACAAATATCAAAAGAGTACAAGAATTAACCAGACGATTTTCCCAAATCTCCCTAGTCTTCTTCTTGCTTTCCAAGACAACTTGTGGCTCTTGATTTCTCTCCTTCTTGTCTCCAAGAATCTCTGAATTCTCTCGGTCTCGGTCCTCCCATTAGGGTTGAGGAAGGAGGGATTTTATAGTGGGTACAAAGTTGAGATGAAATAGGAATCTTGTACCAAATTGGACTCAAATTCTAATTCATATATTTAAATAAAGAAATTGTCGTCTTTAATGATATTTATAATTTGGAAGATTCCTTGAATTGCTAACTTTTAATATGGAGATATGAGCCTTGAAATCCGCGCAATTGATATTAGGAAAAGAGATCTCGCACTTGTATTGAATTTTGCCCAGCTGCGCCACTTTAAGCGTCTGTTTTTTTATCCGCGCTACTTTAGGCGTCTGTTTTTATCCCAGAAACAGACGCATATTTGACGCGTCGAGACTTCCTGTGCGCGAATTGATTAGCTATTGGAAAATTTCGACGTGTCGAGCCCTTGGCTCGACACGTCGAATCCACTGGGCTCCGAACTCATCCAAAATTGCTCCAAACTCATCCTTGAACTCCCCTTGGTCATATCTTTGACCTAAAATGGTTCAAAAACACTAACAAACACCGTAAAATATTCAAAACAAGTGCGAACCATAATTAAATGATAATAGCAAGGAAAACATGTATTAAATAAGCAAAATTAAAGAACTTAGTTACTGGATGATTCAAAATAACCATAAAAACAAGCACAGATGTGATAACATCAACTTCTTAAAATATCTTAACACCTTAACACTGGTTCGCAAAAACTTGATGAGAGCTTAGAAGTTTTAAGAGCTTTTGCTTAGAGGATAGATCGAGTGAAAAGAACCAGCACCTTCTTAGTTGATGAAGGTGGGTTTATATAGGTGATGAAAATTCCATCCGTTGGAGGGAGATGAAATTTTCAAACCTAATATCCAGTGGGTAATGACCTGGGAGCTTCCCGCATTAAATGCTCCATTAATGGGTTTTGTACCTTGTAGCCGTTGATGGCATAGATAGGCTTAGGGTTTTGTCTTTTAGCTCTAGAATAATACAACTTCATTTAATGCTCCTTGGTATGCGTGTCCCATATGTTGAGGTCCTTTTTGTTCCTAGGATGTCGTCAAATCAGACAGTGAAGACATTCTTCTTGTTATTGAAGACGAAGAATGTCTTGAAGGATTGTCATAAATAAGACTGTCTCTTCGTGGTAGATGACAACTCCCGATTAACTTTCGTTGTGGATGCTTCATGCTTCGGGTCTTGAACCTTCTTTCGTCTTGATAGCCCTAACATCTAAGCATAACTCGTTTTCGTGTGTTTGACTAGCTTAACACGAATTACAGTGTGAGTTATGGCAACTCTCGTCTAGGACGAAAGTAGCGATTAACAAATAACAAAGGTTAGGGGTCTACATTCTAGGTTACATTGGTATCAACAAAGTCCTAATACAAGTGTTCTTAACACAAACAATTACACCAAGATTTTTTGTTCTAATTTTATTGGCTCTTATTAGATTTGTAGATAAAAGCATTAAATGCTCTCGAATAATTTAGGACACTAAATCCCCAAAATCAGTTGTTAATTAATTGTAGAAATAAAGGTCAAATAGGCCACTCAACTGCACACCAAATTTCAATTGGGCCATCGAACTAAAAAAAATGCAATTGGGTCCTTGAACAACGCAAACTCATGCAATTCAACCCAAAGTGATCTGTTTATTTGGAAACATGCTGACATGGCGGTTACCGAATATAATTTTTTTAATAATTTTAAATAAAGTAAAATTATTTTAAAAAAAAAAAAAAAAAAAAAAACCTCCGTCGTCTCCGGCGGAGACCGGAGATGGTTTTTTTTTTTTTTTTTTTTTTTTTTTTTTTTTTTTTTATAAATAAATTATTTTATTTAAAAGTATTAGAAAATATTTTTAAATTCGGTAACTGCCACTCTAGCATGATTCTAGATAAACAGGTCATTTTGGGTTGAATTACATGAATTTGCATTATTTAGAAACTCAATTGCATTTTTTTTAGTTGGTTGAATTACATGAATTTGCATTATTTAGGGACTCAATTGTATTTTTTTTTAGTTCGATAGCCTAATTATAATTTAGTGTGCAATTGAGTGGCATATTTGACCCTTATTCTCTAATTATATTATAAATTGATTGAATTCTAAACGCACTAAAATCTTTTTGAAATATAGTAACAAATTACGTACCTAGATTCCTGTAGACACTTAAATTTTGATAAATATTGATTATTTATCAATATTAGTAAACATCTAGAAAAATATTATTCAGGATCACAATAAAAATGTGCTCCTGAAAGTAAAAGCCCCTCCTCCATATTGATCATGCCTATTGATCCAAACCTCCTTTGAAGATCAAGTCATTTGAACCGGAGGCCCTTTAAGAAGAACAAGCTATATATACAAGCTCTTCTTTGAAGATTAAGCCACTTGAAACCCGGAGACCCTTCAATGGTGGAGTGTTCAAGGCATCAATTGAAGAATTAGAGGACCATCCAGAGACTTGTACCCACACCGCATTGATATTTGACATGTAATCCAGAATTTGGAACATAAATATATTTTATTCAATTTTATTTGTTCACAAATTGGCACGCCCAGTGGGACAACTCTGCCTCTTATCTCTTCGTAGGCACTTTCAACCGATATGGGGGAAAACCCTGTATGAAATTTAAAATGGAGGAAGCTAAATGATACTCCTTGGCACGAGTAAAAACGGCCTCATATCTTTTAAGGTTCCTTGGAACGAGTTTAAACGGCTTCAGATTCAGGCTTCTTGGCACGAGTAAAAACGGCCTCATAATATCTTTCAAGGCTCCTTGGCATGAGTTGAAACGGCCTTATATCTTTAATTGTAGTGTCGAGACTTTCTTGCCCTACATAATTTCGAGTGTTATATGCTCTCAAGTGGTGTATAAGCAAGTCTCGAGGGGGCATTTGTTGACACTTAAATTTTGATAAATATTGATTATTTATTTTTCAAGGCTCCTTGGCACGAATTGAAATATACTAATATTGATAAATAATTAATATTTATCAAAATTTAAGTGTCAACAATTCCTATTTACAAAAATAGGAAATTATGTCCTTGAAACATGAGTTCACTTTGCTGAGACTGACCACTTAGCCAAGGAGGAAAGCCATAAGCCTGCCTAGGCTACCCACCATAGAAGTCCTCATCCTCACCCATCACCATCATCTATTAAATATTCAATAGTAACATTGAATTTTACCTAATTTCAAAACGGAGCTAGGCATTGACGGATGCTTTTAAAAGAATTTCTCTGATCTAAGCCGTCCATTGCACTATTTATAAAATAGTAAAAGCACAATTAAAAAAACACGATACAATATCATTAAAAATGATTTATTTCTTCATAATAAGATAAAAATAAGTTACACTTCACGATGTAACTTAATGATACATTAGATGTCTTTCACACCACTCATCATTATGATGTGGAAGCATTTTTTGACTATAAATTTGCTTGTTGCAAAAGATTTACAACAATATATAATTCATAGTAAAATTTAAGCTGTGGGGTAAGAAGCCCTGGTGTTAATGCCACAAACTCCTCCTTCATTGATTCCTCTGACCATCTTCATATAACCATTCTCACCCCAACTGGTCCCCCATGAATTTTTCACCAACCAATAGTCCTCTCCATTATCGCTCGTCCCGTACCCAATGATCGTCACGGCGTGGTGGTATCCCGATCCGCAGTAGCCTTCGTCGCCGTCCACGCCGGTGAAAACTCCGGTTTTGTAGTGCTGGAACACTTCCGCGCCGATGGTGATTCCGACGGAGACAGGCTGGTTTGTGACGGCCGCCAGGAGAGCGGACTCGGTGGTGGCCACCTCTTGGTAGCCGGAAATGGTGGCCGCCGGGGTGCCGAGTTTTTGCCTGTTGCAGCTTTCCTGAGCGCCCTCGTAGGGGTAGTCGGACTCCGTCACGAGGCCGCCGTTTTCCTTTATGAATTCGAACGCCTCCGTTCGGATTCCGCTGCTGCAGCCGTTGCTGTTGACGTCGCAGTCGAGGAGTTGCTGCTCGGATAAGGAAATTAATTGGCCTGTTTTTATTTTGGTTATTCCTTCCACCGCCGCCACCACTGCAAACGCCCAGCAACAACCTGGTATAATCCATAACAAAACAAGAAAACCAATTATTGTTTTGTTTTGTTTTGTTTTTATCGTTAATAAAAGAAAATGACAAAACACTAAAGGACCACATATAAGTATATACAACCAATTAAAATACTAGAAGAAAAGTCAAATTTATGAAATTGTAAAATTCGTGTGTATTTATTTAATCGGTTGCTAAATATTTTGTTATTTTTTTTTGGTAATAAAATGGCATTTAAATATATCATGCATGTATTATGTAATAACTAATAAGTATACTATCCAAAGAAAATATCAATTTTTTTACTGTTCATAAATTATAGAAAAATAACATTTTCATTCTTCAATTATACCTATCACCATTTAAAAAAAAAAATTGTTTGGGAAGTAAAGTTTTTTTACCAAGTCTTAACAAAACTCATGAATAGAAAAAGTCACTTTGTAGACAATTGAAACATGAAAAGTAGGTGTAGATATAATTGATGGACAAAAAATTGATGGACAGGTCAGGCGATATAATTGAAGGATGAAAAGTATGTAATTGTTAATAGTTACCGCATTTTCCTTGGTCTTTGATATCTGTCACGACACCATGCTCTCTCCAGTCCAAAGAGTCTGGAGCTTGATCCAAACTCTTATTAAAAAAGTATGTTGGTTTTAATGTCTTAGGGCGTAGTGACTTCTCTTCATTAAGCATGGTGGTTTGAAACTCCTCCTTAGTAAGATCGGTAAATTTGTTAGTGCCCAGTTTGTAAGAACGATTGTCAGCCTTGTTAAAATCTTCAATAAACTTCACATTTTCCTTGAAAATATGGAATCGTTTTGCCTTCTCAGCCTCATCTTTATATGTACGTCCATGGAGAGTCATCCACCTCTCATGGCGCAAAAGTAAGGAGGTCTCTTCAAGAGTACGTGCAGTGGCTAGAGATTCACATGCCCCCAACAAGAAAAGGGCTGCGAGAACAACCAACTTGAAATGATAGTTGAAGGCCATAGGAGAGAGTGTATGTTATGGAATGAGTAATGTGTTTTGATCAATGGTGATGGATGAGAAGGCTCCCAATGAATTAGCTATTTATAAGGGAAGAAACCTTAAATTTCCTTGTAATTTTGAAAAGGAAAATACTACATGCATGTATTTCTATTCTCTACTCTCAATTTTTACTCCACACTTAAAATATTGATGTAGACACTTTTATAGGGACACACATGAAGAAAATAACCCATCAAAACCTGCCATATCAAGAAATAAATTTGAGTGAGTAAGATTTGAGACTACATGTAGTAGAACTCTTTTGAAAATTAATTCACAAAAATATTATATTCGGTGCTCCTTCAATTTTCCCTTATTTGATAGGTAGATAGTATTAAATACATTAAATAAATCTTTGGCAATTTTTCTTTTAAGCCCATGCCACTTTTCACCGACAGTTATGCCATAGATTCGGATCCACCTTGCAAGGTGGACCTGAATCAAAATACACAATTTATATACTGAAGTTCACAATTTATATACTGAATATTCACAATTCAAATTGTAAATATTTAGTATGTAAATTGTGAACATTTAGTATATAAAATTATGAACATTCAATATGTAAATTGTGAATAGTTAGTATATAAATTGTGTATTTTTTGACCCGGGTCCACCTTGTAATGATAATAGGAATTAGATACTTGGTAATGGTAATGTGTTTTAAGTAGAAGTTAAGGAGTCACTTTGTTTTATAGTAAATAGGAATTAGAATCAAAATAAATAAATAAAATAAAATAAAATAAAAATAAATAAATAAATAAATGAAAATATATAATAAAGATATATACACATATATATGTGTATATATATTAAAAATCTATATAATAAAAATTAAAAATTTATTTATTTTTCATTTTTTCTCCATTATTTTTAATTCAATTGTTCAAAAGTAGAGAAGTAAAATTATAATGAGTTTTATAATTACTAAAAGATTTGATTCCAATAATAAGTTAACTAAAATAGATAAATAAACGTGATAATAGGTATTAAAATCTATAATAGCGTGCAAAAATCCCAATCAAACACCACCTTAGTGTAATTTACACAATCCTTTAAAAATATTTCGCAGGAAAAACATTTAAATAATAAAACACCTTTGTCATGCTAACGTCAAAGATTCTTCGTCACCTCCATTACGTGTTAGATTCAAAATGACTACAAGTCTACAAGCTAAGTCAATGATATAAGTTCGTTTTTAAAATTTTTTTTTTTAATTTTTTTTATAAAAGTTATATATATATATATATATATATATATATATATATATATATATATATATATATATATATATATATATAACATTTCGGTTAACCGATAATTTCGAACCGAATTAACTGTTAACTAAAATTTTACAAATCCTTTAACCATTAAACAAATCGTAGTTTTTCGGTTAAAAAACGATTAACTGAAATTCTTCGGCTCGGTTAGTTAACCGAACTTTCACCGAAGTTTGAACTAGAGCTATTTTTATTGTCCCATTTTATCTATTATTTTTACTATTTATTAGTCAAATCAACTGTACTCCTTGTTTACTTATTTTTTAGTATTTTTAAATTTATTTTTTTGTTGTTTATTAATACTTTTAATGTTGTTTCTAAATATATAAATTTTTTATTCTAATATTAAACTTAACATTATGAAATATGTTGAATTAAAATAACGTCAATTAAGTCTTGTTAAACAAATCAAACACATACAATATGACTGACTGAGGGACTAAATATAAGTTACTAGGGTTCATCTTTTGAAAATTAAGGTAGCAGCAGTATTAAATACGAGTAACAACAAGTTGCATGAACCAATTGCAAGAGAATAGTGGGCAAAGACTTTGGTAGAATATAAGTCGTCGATGAGAGGACTAAATAGTGAATATTTCTGTCGGATTCTACGCTGCAAAATTGAATGCTTGATGTTACTTAAATTTTGCAGCATTTTCTTCAAAGAAAATAACGAATCATATAAATTTTTTTCTTTTTATAAAAAAAAAAAGAAAAATTTACTTCCAAAAATTTGGGGCCCTATGATGTCTCCTTGACAGCATATTGCCAATATAATGCTGGCCTATTCATGTTTGAGCGCCATGAAGCGCGAGATGAGATAATTAATTTTAGATTAAACTCCAAAAGGATAGAAAGTACAGTACAAATAGCTAAACAATTCTACGTAAACAAATTCTATCTAATAGGAAAATCACAAAAGACTAAGCCTATTACAAAGATTATTAAAAGCAACATAAAATGTGACAAAATAATATTCTGGCTAACACACCCCCTCAAGCTTAAGGGTGGTGCGCAACCACATTGAGCTTGTCCCGAAGAGCTGAAAACCGCGAATCCGGCAGCGGTTTGGTAAAAATATCTGCAAGCTGATCCTTAGTCGACACAAAATTGACGACTAGGTCCCCCGATGCTACTTTGTCTCGAACGAAGTGAAAATCTATTTCAACATGTTTAGTCCTAGCGTGGAAGACTGGATTCGCACACAAGTAGGTGGCACCTAAATTGTCACACCACAAAGTGGGGGGCTCACCAGTGTGAAGACCAAGCTCCTTGAGTAACGATACAACCCACGTAACTTCTGCAGCGACATCTGCAAGGGCCTTGTACTCAGCTTCAGTAGATGAACGGGCAACAGTCCGCTGTTTCCTGGAAAGCCATGAGATCAAATTTTTACCTAAGAACACTACGTACCCACCAGTGCTCTTTCTGTCAAGAGGACATCCTGCCCAATCGGAATCAGAGTAAGCATGAATAGTAGCGGAGTCAGAGACAGTGATACGAAAACCATAATCTAGAGTACCCTTAATGTATCTCAGTACCCTTTTAACTATGGCCCAATGATCAATAGTCGGAGAGTTCATGAACTGGCATAGACGATTCACTGCATATGAGAGATATGGCTTCGTAATAGTCAAATACTGCAGAGCCCCAACAACCCGACGGTATTGTGTCCGATTATCATGCGGAATGGTGGTAGATGAAACAGGCTGAGTAGCTGCTGCCGGAGTGGCTAGGGACTTGTAGTCCAGCATACCTGCCCGAGTCAAAATGTCATTCATGTACCGGCGTTGAGACAACATAAGACCGTCAGTAGTCTTTATAGTTTCAATGCCGAGAAATAACCCAGGTGAGCCCAGATCCCGTATCTTGAAGGTTGTGGATAGACGCTGAAGTAGAGAGCTAATGAGCGTGGGGTCATTACCCAACATGATGATGTCATCGACATACACTAGCAGGTATACACGAGAGGAGCCTGTTGAGTAATGAAAGAGAGAGACGTCTGTCTTAGAAGATGAAAACCCTGTAGTGAGTAAATAATCATGCAGGCGTTTGAACCATGCCCGTGGAGCTTGCTTGAGTCCATACAAAGACCGCTGTAAGTGGCACACATGGTCAGGATGAGTCGGGTCCTCATACCCTGGCGGTTGTTTCATATATACTATCTCTGCCAGATGCCCATTTAAGAAGGCATTGTGGACGTCGAGTTGCCTCAGATTCCAGTTATGTGAGATGGCTAGAGAAAATAGCATTCTGACTGTAGTCGGTTTGACTCCCGGACTAAATGTGTCAAAGAAGTCCTGCCAGCTACCTGATTGAACCCCTTCGCAACTAGGCGATCCTTGTACCGTTCCACGGAGCCATCTGCGGTCCTTTTGGTACGGAACACCCATTTGCACCCAATAATATTCATGTCCGGTTTAGGAGACACCAGAGTCCAAGTATTGTTATGTAAGAACGCATTGAACTCCTGGTCCATAGCATCACGCCACTCTGGGTGTCCGACTGCTTGTGAATAACAAGTGGGGTCAGCCGTTACAGTGAGAGCTTGAAAACTTTCACCAGTACCACGGGTCATATGCCTAAGTCAGACTGGACAGACTTGATAGAACGCGAAAATTGGCGTTCTACCATGACCCGAAGCGACTCAAAACATTTGTATATATCGGATTTTACCCGTAAGGGATAAAACCACGTAAAGCGTGAAAAATCATCCACAAAAAGCAGAAAGTAACAGTATCCACTAGTAGAGATTACATGAGTCGGACCCCATATGTCCGTGAAAATTAAATCTAATACAGTTGTACTAGAAGAGGGAACTCTACTTATAGGAAATCTAGCAGATTTTCCAAGCTGACAAGATGTGCATAATTCGGCCGGCTTTGTTTTATTTGGTGACACTGGACATAACTTGAGGACTTGATTCTGGACATGTGCATGGGGATGGCCCAACCTGCGATGCCAGACAACCGGAGTGGTACGAGATGTAAGAAACGCAAAGTGGGATTGATTAACAGGAAGCTTGTACAACCCGCCAACCGTAGGCCCTTTAAGCAGAACCGCCCGAGTTACCGAATCCTTCACAACGAAACAATCCTTGTGAAATTCAAAGAAAACATGATTATCATTTGTTAAATGATAAACAGATAATAACGGAACAGACAATTGGGGAACATATAACACATTTGACAGATTTAGTGTTTTAGAAACATTGGACACAGATGGTATAGAAGCATGACCAATTCGTGAGATCATAAAACCTGCGCCATTACCAACACGTAGGACATCACCACCATTATACTCGTTGGATTATGACATCATGGACACATCCGGTGTAGTGTGTGCCGTGGCTCCTGTGTCCAGGAACCAACCCGAGGCGGAGGTACTCGTCGCCGCATCATCACCCGGAACCGCCATGTTGGCCTGCGGTGCCGGTTGCGGAGCATACCTCTTAAAACAGTAAAGGGCGGTGTGCCCTTGTGCCCTACAAATATGGCACCGAGGTACGCTGCCTCCCCCTCTGCCGTTGCGACCACGGCCACCGCCTCCTCTGCCGTTGCCGCGACCTGGATGTCCAGAATTGCCTCGACCGGAGTACTGTCCGCCTGCACTGCTTCGTCCATCATTGCGACCCTGACCTGCATAGTAGGCTGTCGGATTTGCATGTTCTGGGGCCGCCGGATAGTCCTCGGCATGAAGAAATTCCTGCGCCCGTAGGTAATCCGCGATCTGCGGTATGGTGACCGGATTACCAGCCGCAGTCAAGGACGACGCCATGGCGCGATACTCCTGCCGCAAGCCCCGAAGGACGAACATGTTCTGTTCGTCGAGTGAAATTGGGCGGCCGGCATGCGCGAGGTCTTCCACCAGCAGCTGGGCGCGACCGAGGTATTCTGCCGTGCTGCTGCCGCCTTGCCTGAGGGCGTGGAACTACCCGAGGAGGCCGAGACACCTGGCCCGAGTGGAACTAGCAAGCACCGTGTTGATGGAATCCCACACTGCCTTGGACGTCGACTGCCCTACCGCAAGATGCATCACCTCATCCGATAAGGATGAGATGAGGAGAGACAGCAAGGTTTGATCTTGCTTAACCCAAGCCTTATGGGCGGGATTCGGGACGGAGGTGGTGGAGGTCGTGGATTCTCCAGTCGCAGGCGCGACTTCAATCATCGCTGGAGGGCATGGCAATTCGCCATCAACATACCCCATAAGTTCTTGTCCACGAAGAAACGGGACTAGCTGGGTTCTCCAAAACAAGAAATTCCTATACGTCAATTTAATTGACACAAAGTGATGAACGCCGCTTAGAGGATTTTGGTTGGTTGCCGGAGACGAATTGTCATTAGCCGAGACGGTGCGTTCGGAGGATGCGGACATGGTGGTGAGAAGTCGGTATATTTCGGAGGAGAAGGTTACGGTATTTTGGTGAGGGAGAGAGAGAGAGAAAGCAACCTGGTCTAACTGATACCAGATGAGATAATTGATTTTAGATTAAACTCCAAAAGGATAGGAAGTGCAGTACAAATAGCTAAACAATTCTACGTAAACAAATCCTATCTAATAGGAAAGCCACAGAAGACTAAGCCTATTACAAAGATTATTAAAAGCAACATAAAATGTGACAAAATAATATTCTGGCTAACACACGATTGGTTCGTAATGAATTTTCATACAAGGATGACGTTAGCCTAACCATCCATGCTCGCTTTTTTTTTTCTTTTTCTTTTTTTGATCCGTCACGAGCTAACCCATATGGGTCAAGTAGGTTTGTATTGATATCTCTCGCAAATTATACTATAGACCAATGTTCATCTTACATTGTTGATCTTGGTTCAAAACAACTTTAAGATTATTTACCTATAGCTAACATATTATATATATATCTTTAGTTAATAAATTATGTACCTATAAATAAACGGAAAGTATGTAATAATATGTTAACTGTAATATGTGTAACATTTATTGTATAGCAATTATAATATTGTAACAACTCTTATAGTATAATGTATAAAAAATAACAAAAAAAAAAATGAAAATGGTACCACCTTCATTCACTTTTTTTTTAAGGGGAGGAGAATATCCAAGATTAGTAACTAATCTTCATAGTGCTCAACCAAGCCAAAGAGTCCAAGCTCATCCTCGCGCATGTGACGCTGCATGTCCTCGTTTGGCCTTTCGAAGAAGCGTCTCTCTTCATTATCAGCTAGGCTTCGCTTTGCAATCCAGTCTGCCACTTTGTTTTGCTCTTTTGGGATGTTCATGGTAGCACTTGAGTCAACTTCCAGTTTTCTAGGCCAACCACGCTATGTTAAGGTAAATTTGAATGACCTACCATGTAGGTGCGATCGTTGGGCTGTAGATGGCTTACCTTATGCGCATGCCATTATAGAGGGACTATCCCAGACTCCTTTGTGCCACAAGTCTTCTCGTTATAGTATTACATAATGGCGAAGTTCAGCTGACCACAACGCTCACGTGCCTGCCACCCTCAGGTGCCCGCCGAAAAGCTTATAGAGGTCAACAACGTAGAAGTCGATTTTCTAATGAAATGGACTTTAGTAGTCACCGTCGTTGAAGGCGATATGCCCTCTATGTAATCCATTGCTCCTTTGTTAATATGAATGTCAGGAAAAATTACAATATAGTTGCACCTACTAATTACACATTTATAATTATCAAGTTCACCGCAATACAAATAATAAAATAAATAAAAAAAATACATAATAAAAATACGTTATTATTATCATGCAATCCATCGTACTACAAATGCCTGTTTAAAATTTTAAAATCTTAATTTATGTGATTTTTTTTTTTTTTTTGTTTTTGAAAACTTTCTGTTATTAATTAATATTTAATAAAAATAAAAATTTTAAAAAACAAATTTGATGTAATAAAAATTGCAAGGGTTGTGTTCTAATTAAATATAGAATTAGGAATGATGCTTATCAAACCGTATCAATTCTTTAACTGCTTTGAAAATCTTATAATCACATATATTAAACAAATTAATGGTGTTTGTAGCTCTAATTAATTAATATATAAAAGTGTATAGTTGTAAAGAAGGCAATACTATTACCTTCTTTCTCAACTTTTTTTTTTAAAAAAAAAAGTGAAAAGAAGGCAACGCAATTGCCTTCTTTGTGTCATTTTGGATCAAAGAAAAATAAATAAATAAAAGAAGGTAGTCCAATTACCTTCTTTTCAAATACGGTTTTGAAAAGAAGGTAATAACATTAGTAATTTGCACATTTTTCTCCAAATGATGTCAAATTCACACAATTATGGTTATGTCTCAGTACTAGGAATAATCCTATCCCGCCGAGATCGATTCCTACAGAGACAGGCTAGTTTGTGACGGCCGCAAGGAGAGCCGATTCAGTGGCTTCCACCTCTTGGTAGCCTGTAACGGTGGCAGCTGGGTTTCCAAGGGTTTGCGTGTTGCAACTTGACTCGACACCCTCGTACGGTTAGTCGGACTTCGCCATGAGGCTGCCGCTGTCATTTACGAATTAGAAGGCCTCGATTCTATTTCTGCCGCCGTCGCCATTGGTGAAGTCGCAGTCTAGGAGTTGTTGTTCTGATAAGGAAATTAATTGGTCTGTTTTTATTTTCGTTATCCCTTCCACCGTCGTCACCACAACAAACGCCCACGCACCACCTTATATAATTCATCATAACTAAACAAGAAAACCAAGGATGAGTCTCCTATCAGACCACGATTAAAAATGTTATGAAAATAACAAGCAATAGAAGGAATACAAGTAGGCACGAGAGAGATTTTCTTAGCCATACAATTCAAACTCAAGGTATTGTATATATAGTGGTGCAAATCTACTTCATTTTTTAATGTGAGAAAAATGATACTTCCAAGTCTTTTCAATTTTATTTTCCAACTCAAATAGCTCTACTATAAGAATCAATTTTTCTCATTCACCCATTATCTATTTTGAACATACAAAATATATATTGATGATCTCTTCATTGTGTGCATGTAGGAGTCACTATTCAAACGAGGAGTGGTAGGTTTAAGATCCCCACAGTGACACGCTTCGTTCCATAATTTAGTTGTCACATTACACCTAAGTGTCAGCTAGGTTAGATGTACACTATAAAACTTTTATTCCAAAGACTTTAGTTTTACTCCTCATGTCAACTTCTCAATCAACTCTCTATTTAATCCTTTGGTTAATGAATTTGCTATGTTGTATTTTAAGAATCAATTTATCACGATCTCTTCGTCTTACTACGAAGAACCAGAATTCACTTTGACCCATTTAAATCGGAAGTGGATCTCACATATATTTGTACCACAAAGACAAAATAATCAATTAAAATGTCATTTTATGCTAATTTTTCCAACAATATTTATGAAAAAAATGCAATACTAATCAAGAATAAATTATTTTTAAATCAAAATATAATATTAAGACTTGAATAATTACTTATAAAGAGTAATATTAGAGGTTGAATTTTTACCTATGAAAAAATTTTAATATTTATAAAAAAATTGGACCGGTCTCAAAGGATGAGGAGCTGTGAGATGTTCTCATTGAAGATTTTGCTGAAAACCAATTTTTTTGTATTGAATTGGTTTTTATTTTAAAAAATGACATTTAAAAAAAATAATAATAAAGGAACTTATCCAGTAATGCAAAAAGGAAAGCACCCTGGTACTGCATTTAAAGCTGACATTTAAAATTTTTTTAGTACTTATTTACCGCACTTTCCTTGATCTTTGACAGTAGTCATCACAGCACCCTGGTCTCTCTAATCCAAAGACTCTGGAGCTTCAGCCAAACTCTCGTTCACAAAGGATGTTGGGTTTGAAGTCTTTGAGTATGGGGTTGACTTCTCTTCATCATTCAGCAATGTGGTTCGGAACTCTTCCTTAGTTAGATCGGTAAACTTGTTGGTCTTAAATTTCTCAATAAACTTCACCTTAAGTTTTTTTTTTTTTGAAAATTGTAAACCGTTTTGACCACTCAGTTTCATTTTGTATGAGCGCCTGTGGCGAGCCATCCACCTCTCATGATGCAAGAACAAGGAAGTCTCTTCAAGGGTACGTTCAGTGGATAGAGATTCACATGCCCCCAACAAGAAAAGAGCTGCCAGAACAACCAATCTGGAATGAAAGTTGAGGACCATGGGAGATTTATAGTATATTTTATGGAATGAGTGATGTGTTTTGATAAATGGGTATGAGAACAACCTTAAATTTCCTAGTTGAAAATTCTGCACAATTGAAGTAAACAACAAGCTCGCCGTGTGTAACATGTCACAGAATTATTCAGTCGTCTTTCTCCATTTTTTCTACGTAGCTAGCACATAATAAACCTGTCCAATAATATATTTTAGATAAAATTACATTTTTTTTTGTCTTTAAGTTAGGTAATTGTAGAATTCGTCTCTAGTGGTATGTTTGGTTCATGGAATAGGTCAGGAATGGAATAACATTCCTTGGAATAGACCTATTCCATCGTTTGGTTGAATCATTTTATCATGGGAATTGAATAACATGCCTAGGAATGAGTTATTACCTTCGCAAGGGGAATAACCATTCCTAGGGGGGCCTTGGTATTAGCTATTCCCATGCCTTGGGAATAGCTTTTATATCACAAATACCAAAAATACCCTTTGCACATTATATAATATTTATATTTCAACTGGTTATAGAGGTGAAACTTTGGAAGAATGACCAGGGATCGAGTCTCACCAGCGGCAGTGTGGGAGCAACCTCTCAAAGTGAGGGGGGCTCCTTGTGCGCAGTGAGCACCGGTCTAGCCTCTGTGATTAATGTTCGATTGAGTCACCATGATTTACAACCTCCCACCGCTCTGTCGGGCCGGGGTGTGGGGGGCCCTTAGGGCACTGCGCACAGGTCTAGCCTCTGTGATTAATGTTCGATTGAGTCACCATGATTTACAACCTCCCACCGCTCTGTCGGGCCGGGGTGTGGGGGCCCTTAGGGTTGGGGTTCAGCCTTTTGGAAGAATATTTATATTTATTTAATAAATATAATGTATTAGATAAATGTATATATTTAATTAATTATAATTTTAATCTATCAATCTATCAATAAGTATATATATATTTAAACACACACACATTTTGCAGCGTTTGCAATTGGCATTTTGAGAAAAGAAAAGAATTTTCTCAAAATACCCTTGACATTTTATTATTATTATTATTATTATTATTATTATTATTATTATTATCATATATATATATATATATATATATATATATATATATATATATATATATATATATATATATATATATATATATATATATATATTGGTAGGGAATATCCCGACCGACATAGCTTCACCACGACCGAGAGGCCTTTGTCTTTTTCTCTTTGTCTTTGCAGGTAGCAGGTCGGGCTCCTTGAGAAGAACCCGGTCGGGGGCCGACCGGGAGTTGCCCGAGTGACGGTGTCGACTGCCGAGCGGTAGCCCTTTGGCGAGAGAGCTGACGAAAGACACGTGGCGATTCTCTGCGACGACAGACAGGGCACCCGGGAGGGCGACACGTGGTGGCTACGTGGAGGACATGCCGAACGGCTGGAATCCTGTCCCCGGCATGGCGGCTATAAATACCCACAGTAGCTACAGTGTAAGGGACTTTTGGACGATCGATAGGTTGTTGTTAGAGAATCCCGACCGCAGTCAGTCGGTACTCAGAGCAACCAAGTAGATTGTACTTAGGGCCTTTACCGTGATCAATAAAGATATTTACTTGCTTTAATTGATCTCGTGTTGTTACATATTGCTTACGTAGAATTAGCAGTATCATTTTGGCGCCGTCTGTGGGGACCGTGCAAGAAACCAACGTCTTGACGAGCACCCGATCATTACATCGACATGTATCCGTGGGCACACAACAACTTTGCCGACGACCAGGCGGATGCGGCGAGCTCCTCCGACCACTATGCTACCCAACAGCAGGGTCAGACGATGGACCTCAACCTCAACCTCTCACCACCGCATTCGTCAAATGCATACCCGGCTGCCCAGCTGCCGGTTAATTACATACAACCGGGATACCCAACACCCGGTCTGCCATACCAGCAGCCGCCTATGGTGTATCCCACCCAGTATCCGTACCCGGTCCCACCTCCACCGTATGGGTATTGGCCAGGCCAACCGATGTGCTACACTTCCCCGGTTGGTTATTCACCATATACGCCTGCTTATACAGCTCCAGCCGCCGCCCCTCCAGTACAACCGACCGCACAAGTAGAGCCGCAGCGTCAGTCCACATCCCGGGCTCGACGCTCGGCTCATTCGCGGTTGGGGTCGGGGGGTGCTGATGCGATGGAGGCACCAGCTCAGGCCGTTCAAGCGGAGGACCCTGAAGAAGTTGCCCGAGCGGTAGCTTTTGATCGTCTCCGACCGGAGATGCGCCAGCGTTTGGGACCCCAAGACCCGAACCGCGGGCAAGAGGACGTACAAATGCAGGAAGCTAGCCACGAGGCTTCATCCGGGTATAGCGGGTCGAGATCTCATCGACGGCGACGCGCTCGGGAAACAGCCCAAGCCACTCAAGCCGCCGAGCTCAACGAAACCCGAGGATTACTCTATAACCTCCAGGCGGAAGTTGCGCAGCTCAGGAATGCGTACCCTGGAACATCCCCGGTCAATCAGTCAACCCTGCACCAGACGCCTTTCACAGCAGCGGTAATGGCCCAGCCTTACCCGCTCGACTTAAAGGTCTCTGGAGAGAAGAGTTATGACGGGCGAGCAGATCCTGAGGCCCACGTGAATGATTTTTTCAGCAACATGATGCTGAAGGGCGTTTCGGACGCCGTGATGTGCAGAGCCTTTTACTCGACCCTCACCGGCCGGGCAGCAGAGTGGTTCCGTACCCTGCCACCGGGGTCGATCGATAAATTTGAGACCCTGGCGATCAAATTTGTGAGGAAGTTCATCACTTCCAAAGTGGTGAGGAAGTCCTACATGTATCTCGAGAAGGCCAAGCAATTAGAAAGGGAAAGCTTGACCGATTTCCTCGTCAAATGGAAAGCGGCGGTCGGGGAGGTCGAGCCTATGGACGATGCGACCGCCACCCACATGCTTCACATATCTCTCCGGGCGGGACATTTGTATCAGGACTTCATCCTACACCCCCCGACCACTTACGAGGAGGCCCTTCGGAGGGTCACAGACTATGCCAACGCCGGCGAGGCGAATGCCGTCAAGCGTTTGCAGGAGGTCGGCTCTTCGTCCCGTAAACCGGCCGGGCGGGCGGAACATAGGTCGGGAGATGACAACCCCCGATCCCGCACCAGGCCTGGAGAATTTACGGCCTTGAACCGATCCGCAGCGAAGGCCATGCAATACGCCCAGTCCTGCAATCTCATCAAGCTCCCCCATCCCGATCGAGACGGCCCTGACAAGAGTAAGCACTGTGCTTACCATCGATGTGCTGGGCATGACACGGAGGAGTGTACCCACTTGCGCCAATTGTTGGAAGATCTGCTTAACAGGGGAAAATTGGACAAGTGTGTGGGGAAGAGGGAGGAAAACAAAAGGAACACCGATCGTAGGGATCATAGACGTTCCCATCACCGCTCTGATCGATCTGGGCAAGACAGAAGGGATGATCGTCAGGATGACCGACGGGACCCCGACCCTCCGTCCCGTAGTCGCCCGTCCGGAAAACCTACCATCCACGTCATTTTTGGTGGGCTGGACGATGCTTCCCGACCGCGGACTAATTGCCCGGTCGCAATAGTGGATTCCCGGGGAACCGAGAAGTGGCAGAAGATGGAACCCAATGGAGGCGCTCGTGGTCACGATTGACGTTAAGGGGACGGACGTCCAGAGGGTTATGGTTGACACGGGCAGCAGCGTGAACGTCCTATACTTGGACGTGTTTGAGAAGCTTGGCCTTGACAGGAAGGAGCTGACGCCGGTCGGTGTACCACTGTCAGGATTTACCGGGGCTCTTATTTACCCCGAGGGAAAAATAACGCTCCCGGTCGAGATCGGCACACCTCCAAAGTCGATCCAAACGGAGCTGGAATTTGTTGTGGTCAACCTCCATTGCGTCCACAACATTATCTTGGGCCGACCCGCCATCATGAAGATCGGTGGGATAATTTCTATGCCCCACTTGTGCATGAAATTCCCCACCCCTAACGGGGTCGGCGTGGTCCGTGGCGATGTCCAATCTGCCCGGAAGTGTTACACCCGAGCGGTTAATAGGCGTGATTCCGGTCCATCTTCCCGGGTGAACACCATAGCCAAAGAGGAGGCTAAGGAACGGAAGGAGCAGCCTGAGCCTTCCGAAGAAATTGAAGAAGTTCCCCTGTCCGAGGACCGCCCGGACAGGAAGATAAAGATTGGACGAGCCCTCGCCCCCGAGATCCGAGCGGAAGTTCTGGCCGTGCTCCGGGAGTATGCTGATATCTTTGCATGGGGGCCTGAAGATATGCCCGGGATCGATCGGTCGGTCATCTGTCACAAATTGGCCGTCGATCCCGCAGCTAAGCCGGTCGTGCAAAAGACACGACACCTTTCCTCCGATCGCCGCGAGTTTGTAAGAGAAGAAGTCAAAAAGATGGCGGCGATCGAGCACATCCGTCCGGTGGTCTATCCTGAGTGGGTGGCAAATATTGTTCTTGTTCCTAAGCCCCCAGCATGGAGGATGTGCATCGACTTCACGGACCTCAACAAAGCCTGTCCGCTCGACCCGTATCCTCTACCGAGCATTCATCAGATGGTCGACGAGACGGCCGGGGCCGAGTTAATGAGCTTCATGGATGCCTTTAAGGGATACCATCAGATCATGATGCACCATGAAGACGAAAGCAAGACAGCCTTCGTGACCCCGGATGGGCTGTATTGTTACCGAGTGATGCCGTTCGGCCTCCGAAACGCAGGAGCGACCTACCAAAGGATGGTCAACATGCTCTTTGCTGATCTACTGGGCCGAACGATGGAGGCTTACATCGATGATATGCTGGTCAAGAGTCGGGACCGATCCGACCACACTCGGGACCTTCGGGAGTGCTTCCAGATCATGAGGAAGTACCAGTTGCGGCTGAACCCGACCAAGTGCACATTCGCGGTTCAGACCGGCAAGTTCCTCGGCTATATGATGACCAAGAGAGGAATCGAGCCTAACCCGGCCAAAGTAAAAGCGATTCTGGACATGCAGCCACCTTCCACCGTTCGGGAAGTCCAGCAATTGACCGGTCGGTTGGCAGCCCTCAGCCGGTTCCTCTCCAAGCTAGCCGAGCGCGCTTTACCTTTCTTCAAGGTATTGCGGAAGGTTAATGGATTCGTCTGGGACGAAGAGTGCCGAGCGGCTTTTGATGAGCTGAAGGAATACCTCATGTCACCGATCGTGCTCTCAAAGCCTGAGCTCGGAGAAGAGCTAGACGTGTACCTCGCCGTGTCCGATCGCGCAGTAAGCGCAGTGTTTTGCCGAACCGATTCGGAAGGGGTCCAGCGACCGGTGTACTATGTAAGCCACGCGCTACATGGTCCCGAGCTCCGGTACTCCCGGCTAGAGAAGGTCGTCTATGCCTTGTACATTGCCGCAAAGAAGTTGGCTCCCTACTTCCAAGGTCGAGCAATTCGCGTGTTGACCGATCAGCCGATCGGGCCGGTCTTCCGAACTGCTTCATCATCAGGTCGCCTAGTCAAGTGGGCTTTAATGCTGACCGAGTACGCGATCGAGTACCGACCGAGACCGGCTATTAAAGGTCAAGCTCTTGCGGACTTCTTGGTTGAGTGCACCGCCCGGGATACCCGGCCCCCTGAGGTTGCGGATCCCGAGGCTGAGTGGTGGTCGCTGGCTACAGATGGGTCGAGTAGCAAGAGAGGAGCAGGAGGAGGAGTGGTGGTCACGAGCCCGGAAGGATTCAAGGTCTACTTTGCTCTCATGTACCAGTTCCACCCGACCAACAACGAAGCCGAGTACGAAGCGTTCGTTAACGGCTTACAGTGCGCTCGGGACTTGGGGGCTGAGTACATCCGAGCTCAGACAGATTCCGCGCTCGTGGTCGGGCAAGTTCTTGGGGATTATGAAATCAATGGAGAACGTCTGCAGCTTTACCGAGATCTTGCCATGGAGAAGCTTGCTCAGTTCCGGGAGTATACCGTCCGACACATACCCCGATTGGATAACGCCGATGCAGATATCTTATCCAAATTAGCTCAAGACGCCCCGGAACACATGTCGAAGATAGCTCGGATCTTGGTGATCCCAAGACACAGTATTCACCGTATACCGGTCAATCCCATCCAACCGGTAGATGACAATTGGATCACCGATCTGAAGGAGTACCTCGAGCACGATCGCCTCCCAGGCGACCCGCAGCGTGCTCGGAAGGCCAAGCTAAGAGCCCCAAGGTTCCAAATCTTGGACGGTCGTCTATATAGGCGATCGTATGGAGGCCCCCTCATGCGTTGCTTGACCGCATTTGAGGCTGAGTTAGTCATGAAGGAATTGCACTCGGGAATTTGCTCTTCACATCAAGGAGGCCGATCCCTGGCCCGTCGTATCATGCTGATCGGGTACTATTGGCCGTCCCTCCAGATGGACTGTGAAAAGTTAGCTCGGGAATGTGAGACGTGCCAACTGTACGCCCGGATGCCTGGACGACCGGCAACCTTTTATCAGCCGGTCACGACCGCAATTCCTTTCGCTAGGTGGGGAGTAGACATCTTGGGCCCTTTCCCTCACCTCTCTGGTCGGAGAAAGTTCGTGATCGTCGCCATTGATTACTTCTCCAAGTGGATAGAAGCCGAGCCCTTAGCCACGATTACCTCTCAGCAATGTGCTCGCTTCCTTTGGCGCAATGTGGTTTCCCGCTTTGGTGTGCCCGTGCATCTCATCAGCGACAACGGCCGCCAATTCGTAAGCCAATATTTCCAGAGCATCTTGGCCACGATCGGGACGACTCACGTCCGGTCGTCGGTGGCTTACCCTCAGGGAAACGGTCAAGTGGAGAACGCGAACCGGACGATTTTGGAAGGTCTGAAAAAGAAGTTACACTCGGCTGGTCGTAGTTGGGCCGATGAGTTGCCATATATCTTATGGACTTATCGGACGACCCCGAGGGAAGCTACTTTGGAGACCCCTTTCGCCTTGGTTTATGGAGCAGAAGCCCGACTCCCGATCGAGGCTTGGATCCCGACCGATCGAGAGAGAACCTACAATGCCGAGGAGAATGAACATGCCATGGCGGTGGATCTCGATGGGGTCGAAGAAAAAAGAGAGCTAGCCGCTCGGCGCATAGCCGAGTATCAGAAGCGCGTCAAGAGTTCTAAAGATGTTCGGGTCAACCCTCGTTATTTTCAGGTCGGAGACTACGTTCTACGACGAAGGGAGGTCAGTCAACCTCTAGAGGGTGGAAAGCTAGCTCAGAACTGGGAGGGGCCGTATATCATCAGTGCGATCATACGGCCGGGAGCATACCGACTGGAGACGACAACTGGTCGAGTAATCGAGGGAACTTGGAATTCCGAGCACCTCGTTATGTTTAGGCATTAGGCCTCTTTTTTTGTAATCTTTGGACGAAGAGGGGGCTTGACCTGCGTGTAGGTCCCGGTCGTCGCCTGTAATTGAATTTCTAAGTTTGTAGATATTTACTGAACCGCCTGCGAGCGGGAAGGATTAATGTATATACGATCGCTGATTGCTCGACCGTTTGCATACGGCGGCCCGATCGGTTATTTTCTATACCTTCAGTGCATGCAGATCAATTTATCTTCAAGCTACACCGACCGGGCGAATCTATCAACCAATCAGATGCGCTCCACATCGGCGGACATTCGAGTCACGCCATTGATCGGGGAAGCCAGGACTTACAGCATAATTCCCCGATTCGTCCAACTTCTGTCCACTATCGCACCCACTCGTGCCTCGAAGGCACAATAGTGTGGGGGCTGGGATATATGAAGTGTTGATAGGCCCATATCGCTCGGTATATCCTGACCGTGGGGCTTGTTTTTCGAAAATTTGTCAAGACCTGGAGACCGGGTCAACTTGGTCGGATAGGTCAATATTAGGACGAATCTATTTTCAGGAATTTCGACAAGGCCTGAAGATCGGATAAACCTGATCAGGTTGGCCAGTTTGATGTCGAAATCTCAGACGCATGACCGGGCTATAAAGCCATAAGGTCGGCTGTCGAACGGATCGAGCAGTGCAAGGCCGGGCCAAAAAGGCCGCGAGGTCGAGCAATAAGGGTAGGCGTTTACATGACTAATGATAAAAATTCGAAAAGAAAGAACGAGCGGTGGGAGTTTAACAAAAATAAGTTTCATTGATATAATGGAGTGCCCGGTACAAATCGGGACCGGGCTCCCGATCAATGGTCCTTACAAAAAAGAAGAAGAAGAAAAGAAGCCTATTCTACTTCTTCGTTTCCCGAGCTCCGACAGCCGTATCCTTTCCGCTCGGGGTGGCCGCTGAGGTTCCACCGGGCTCAGCCGTTCTTTCTTTCGGAGCAAAGGGAGAGGGGCCGGGATCAGCTAGGTCGGGAGGAAGGGCAGATAGTACGAGCTGGAGGTCGTCGCCTTCGAGGGCTTCCCCCAACCGTTTCTGAGCTTTTTCTAGCATCTTCCTTTGGCCGGCCTTGAAGGCCCACCGACCGAAGGAGAGAATCAGGTCCTCCCCGACCTTGGTCCTCCGAGCAGCTGTGAGGAAGGCCGAGCCGATCTGGTCGTCCTTGAAGGCCGAATGGGCCAGCTCCTCCGGGCTCTCCAGGCGGGTCTTCAGCTCCTTGTTTTCGCCGATAGCCCGCTGGGCGACCTTCTCCGCAAGGGCCCGGTCCTCCTCGCTCTTCTTCAAGGCCTTCTGGACCTTCTCGAGCTCGGCTTGGAGCTCTTTAACCTCCAGAAGGCGACGGGCGGCCGTCTTCTTGTGGTGGTCGGCCTCCTCGGCCAGCATAGCCCGGCCCTGAAGAAGTTGGGCCGCTCGGGAGATCTGCAAAGGCGAAAACAGACGGGTTAGCCCGGTTGAAGGCACTTGCGTAAAAGGTGAAAGATGGATAGTTAAAGAAGGCTTACCTCGGCCAGGTCATAGCCGATCCTCTCGGCTACCTGGGACGGGGTCATCTTCCCCAGATCTTCCTTGGCCCGCCCCGCATTGCCAATTCGGGCCAAGATGGACGAGGCGTCCCTTTCTCGCCCGACCGAAGGGCTCGGGCTTCGTTGCTCACGGCGGCGTTTCATGCCGCCCACCTCCTTCACGCCCTGCTCGGGCGCCTTCTCCTTTCCCCGGGCGACTTCCACCCGGGTGACCAGGACGTCGGAGGGCTCGACGATGAAGCCCTCGCCCGTCGTCACGGTCGAGGCGCTTAATGGTCGGGCCAAGGGGATCTCCTTCTCCCCGGCCGGCTTCGCCTTGGCCTTCTTCTTGCCGCCAAGGGAGATCTTGGCGGGCGGGGGAAGGGGGGCCTCTTCATCACCGAAGTCTGCCATAGCTGCAAAACAAAGAGATTGTTAGTGTGATCGAGGCATAAAGATAAGTCGGGAGGGTTAGCTCGAGTTAAACCTTTCTTCGTTCGCCTCGAGGGTTTGGCGACCGTCACGCCCATCGGCACGGGCAGATACTTCTCCTGTAACTCGTATGTGGGGGGCGGGAGTTCAGCCGCCTCGAGACTCTCAGCCGTCCGGAAGATTGTGTATTCGTGCAGTTCGCTCGAAATCCGGCTGACCGTTTCCCTCAGCGCTTGCGTCTCGACCGGCACCACTTGTTTCCGAAAGTGGGTGCTCCAAGCACGATCAACCGGGAGGATCCAGGGGTCGTATTTGAGGGAGAAGATCCTATTCTTCCACCCCCTGTTGTTCCCGGGCAGGCCTTTGATTGCGCACATATCGGCCCGGGATTGCAACATCAGGAACCCGCCTCCGTAGTTGCCCGGGAGAACTTTGACCTGGTAGATGAAGTTGAACAGCTCCATCGTGCAAGCGGCTTCATGCCGAGCGCATATCTGCGGAAAGCAGGCGATGATCCGGTGCGCATTAGGGCAGATCTGGGCCGGGACGACCCGGTAGTAGGCCAAGAAGGCATTCAGGAGGGGGGTGAAGGGAATGGCGATCGGGGCCATCAGGGAGTCGTAGTGCATCCCGATCCATTTGCCCCGATGCCGATCGATGACATTCCCTAACTGCCGGCTCGTGTCAAATTCCACCCGACCCACGAGCCTTTCGGCAATCCTAGCCGCCTCGCCCTTGGTTAGCTGACTCATTTGTTGTTCGACATTCTCGCTGTTCAAGAATTCGAACTCCGCTACGGCTGGGGCGGCCGGCCCGGCCGTGTCCTCTTCGGCCGGCTCGGGAGCAGGACTCGGGTGGTCCCCAACCACCCGGGTGGGCGTTTCCCTAACGCCTTCGGTCGGAGATCCTTGTCTCCCCGACGTGGTTCCTTCTTCTTCTTCGTCGGAGCTCCCCGATCCACTTGAGCTAGAGCTCGACGACCCGGATGAGCTGGACGACGTGTCTTGGGCGGCGGCCTGCTCGGGGGCTGGCCCCGGTCGGCTGGTAGGTTCGGGGGAGTAGGACATGATGTCCACCTCCTCGTCGCTGAGGTGCTCGACCTCCTCGTCATAATCCGCGATCGATGCGTTTTGGCTGTCAGAGTCCGTCATTTCGATCTACCTAAAGGTCGGTCGGGGTTAGTGAAGGACTTAAAGTGTCCGGGACAGTTAGTTAACCTAGCAGTTCTACCTAAGATGGAGGTGCAAAGAAAAGAGAAGGGTTGAGAGCTTACCGAATGGGGGAACTTGTGCGGATGAAAGCTCGAAGGTCCTTGCTCGATTGTCTTGCTGATCTGCTGCTCGGGACTCTCTGAGGGTACCGACTGAAGCAAAAGAGTGAGGAAAGTTCAAATGAGGGCCTCAAGGGCCTATTTATAGGAGGGCATTTAGGCGGGAAAGTTGTCCACTTGCGCGACACGACCAGCGCTGATTCCGAGGCAACGGTTGCAGTCGCCGAGGCCGGCAGTGGCCGACACGTGGCGGAGAAGGGAATGACAGCTGGCCGATCGGTTTAGTGGCCGGCGGTTGGGCTTCTGCATCCCGGCCCATTTTTTCCCGGACAATCAAAAAGGCCCGGGCTGGGGGGTTCTTGGTAGGGAATATCCCGACCGACATAGCTTCACCACGACCGAGAGGCCTTTGTCTTTTTCTCTTTGTCTTTGCAGGTAGCAGGTCGGGCTCCTTGAGAAGAACCCGGTCGGGGGCCGACCGGGAGTTGCCCGAGTGACGGTGTCGACTGCCGAGCGGTAGCCCTTTGGCGAGAGAGCTGACGAAAGACACGTGGCGATTCTCTGCGACGACAGACAGGGCACCCGGGAGGGCGACACGTGGTGGCTACGTGGAGGACATGCCAAACGGCTGGAATCCTGTCCCCGGCATGGCGGCTATAAATACCCACAGTAGCTACAGTGTAAGGGACTTTTGGACGATCGATAGGTTGTTGTTAGAGAATCCCGACCGCAGTCAGTCGGTACTCAGAGCAACCAAGTAGATTGTACTTAGGGCCTTTACCGTGATCAATAAAGATATTTACTTGCTTTAATTGATCTCGTGTTGTTACATATTGCTTACGTAGAATTAGCAGTATCATATATATATATATATATATATATATATATATATATATATATATATATATATATATATATATATATATATATATATGTGTGTGTGTGTGTGTGTGTGTGTGTGTGTGTGTGTGTGTGTGTGTGTGTGTGTGTGTGTGTGTGTGTGTGTGTAAATTAAAAAAAATTAACTGTATAAGACTCCTTAATTATGGAGTCTTGGCTCCTAAACTAAGTAGTCTGCCCATCTGCATGCCTAGCGAATGGGCATTGCAAGCTTGCCTAGCGGATAAGCATTGCAATTGAAATTATGGAGCCTTGAGGCTCCATTTATAGGAGCCTCAAGGCAAGCCTCAAGGCTCCATTCCTTACTTCTCCAACTGATGTAGGATAAGTGGGAAAATAAATATAAATATAAATATGTATTTGTATAATAATAATAATAATAATAATAATAATAATAATAATAATAATAATAATAATAATAATATAGTTGCACTAATAATTACACATTTATAATTATCAAGTTCACCGCAATACAAATAATAAAATAAATTAAAAAATACATAATAAAAATATTTAAAAATATGTTATTATTATCATGCAATCCATCTTACTACAACTGACTATTTAAAATTTTAAAATCTTAATTTATGTGATTATTTTTTTTTTGAAAACTTTATGTTATTAATTAATAATTAATAGAATAAAAATTTTAAAAAACAAATTTTAAGTAATAAAACTTGCAAGGGTTGTGCTCTAATTAAATATAGAATTAGGAATGATGCTTATCAAACCGTATCATTCTTCAATTGCTTTGAAAATCTTATAATCACATATATTAAACAAATTAATCGTGTTTGCAGCTCTAATTAATTAATATGTAAAAGTGTATAGTAGTAAAGAAGGCAATACTATTGCCTGACCTTCTTCTCAACTTTAAAAAAAGAAAGTGAAAATTAGGAAATTGCATTGCCTTCTTTGTGGCATTTTCGGTCAAAGAAAAAAAAATAAATAAAAGAAGGTAGTCCAATTACTTTTTTTTTTTTTTCAAATAGCGTTTTGAAAAGAAGGTAATGAAATTAGTAATTTACACATTTTTGTCCAAATGATGTCAAAACCACAAAATTATGGTTGTCTCAGTACTGGGAATAATCCCGACCCGCCGAGATCAATTTCAACGGAGACATGCTGGTTGGTGACGGCCACAAGGAGAGCCGATTCAGTGGCTTCCACCTCTTGGTAGCATGTAACGGTGGCAGCTGGGTTGCCAAGGGTTTGCGTATTGCAACTTGCCTCGACACCCTCGTACGGGTAGTCGGACTCCGCCATGAGGCCGTCTGTAACACCCCTAAAATTTAAAACTTTGAATACTTATGAAATAAAGGTAATGTTGGTCCCGAAAGGGTGGCGAGAAGTCTAGAGGGGGGGGTGAATAGACTTCTCTAACTTTTCAAACTTTCTTCGAAAACACACAAGGCAAATAACACTTTGATAAATTCAACTCTAAGTAACAAGCATCAACAAGATAAACAACTTAGAGCATGCAGCGGAATAAGTAGCGGTAAATTGTTATGCTTAATTAGTGCGGTGCTCAAGGAGATATTCTAAACATGCAGCACGTTAGAAACACTTGATATGGTTCAAGGATGATGTACGTAAAGTTTGGCTTGCATGCAAACGTGGTAACTATCAAACCCAGACAGATAAAGATATGCGATAAATCGTAATCGGGTTAGTTCGCAGTTAGAATAAACATGCACAAAATATATGAGCAGTAAGTAAATAGAGAGAGAGATTTATAGTGGTTCAGAGGTGGTGTAATCCTCCTAGTCCACTCTTCTTCTTTCACTTCAAGGAGGAAATTCACTATTCTTCGATCACCCAGATACAATAGTGAATAAGTGTCCACCGACACTTCTCCGAGTGCTTCGCACCAAGCTACACTCCTCCAAGGTTTTTCGCAAGCTCCTCTTGTTACTCCGCCTTCCCGAGTACTTCGCACCAAGCTGTACTCCTACACCACGAGAACTACGCACAAAGCTACGTCCTCACAGTGTTTTCACAAGCTCCTCTTGTTACTCTGCCCTTCACCACGAGTGCTACGCACAAAGCTACACTCAACCAGGGTTTTTCACTCTCTCTAGTTACTCCGCCCTCTTTCTACACTCAGTAGAGAATATTACAAAGAAATAAAATTTCTCTCTCACTCAGACTTGAATTTTATTCTATGAAGCTCTGTTTCTCCATTTTCGGCTAATAAAAAAATAGCTTGTATCTTTTGCTTGTATGTCTTAGCCGTTGTTCAAGTTGTTGAACTGCTCTATCACTTGGGGTTTTTCTTTCTTAACTGCTCACTTCACTTCTATCTATTTGTCTTCAAGTCTGCTTGGACAATTTATAGCTAGTAAAAGCTATTTGCCCGTTGATCAACTTTTGATCTCGATCGTCCATTTTGAATTGTAGTTGATCAAAAGATATTGTCAACTTGATCTGAAATATTAGGTAGATGTCTTTTCTCCTTTTGTCAGATGATTTGAATAATTGCCCGTTGTCGTTTCTTGAATTTTGTAGCCTCCAGATTTTGAATAAATTCGGCGCGGCAATCTTTGACATTTCCGGTCCTTCATAGATACTCTGACATGTCAAGTTGATCAAATAATTTATCTGCTGATTCTTGCTTGAGTATAAAATAATTTCTCCGCGAATCAGCCTTCTTTGAGCGTCTCCGGTTCCACCGTAAAAACTTGATGTTCAAATGAAACTATATCAATTATTTTCTCCTTCATTATCCTTGTAAAATAATATACTGGAACCTCTGTAAAAACTTCACAGTTGTTCATGGTGAGATGCTCTGTTTCGAATTTCTATATTGGTTCACCATACTTGGTGTGTTTTTCCATATGGTGGTCTCCATATTCTTAGCTAGTCTCCATTCCAAGCTAGTCTCCAATACACTCAGGCTAGTCTCTCATACGGTTTGGTATACTTTGAGCTAGTCTCCCATACGATACGGTTTGGTATACTTTGAGCTAGTCTCCCATACGATATACTGTCCAATATACTTGACCTCCCATACGGTATACGGTCAATATACTTGACCTCTCTCATACGGTTTGGTATATTTTGAGCTAGTCTCCCATACGATATACGGTCCAATATACTTGACCTCCCATACGGTATACGGTCAATATACTTGACCTCCCATACGGTATACGGTCCAATACGGTGACCTCTCTCATACGATTTGGTATACTTTGAGCTAGTCTCCCATACGATATACGGTCTAATATACTTGACCTCCCATACGGTATACGGTCAATATACTTGACCTCCCATACGGTATACGGTCAATATACTTGACCTCCCATACGGTATACGGTCCCATCATAATTATGTTAAGCTATAATCCCGCTTAACATCTAAAATCAACATGTGATTTTCCAGACTTGTACATGGGTTGCATGATATGGGTGCACCATACTCCGTAGACTCAACCTGACTCAAATAGAATAAAAATGGGGACTACTTGATTTTTCAAAAATACATTCGGCTCATCAAAATTTACAATATATTCCTAACAGGTAATACTATCATTAATCCCAAAACAAAGCGTTACTAAAGATAAGTGTTTGGGGTGCTATGCCATATCTGAGCTGCAGAACTCAGATGCACATGCTATACTAACTAAATATCCTCAAAACAGTGTCGTTACATCATCATGGCACGCAGGCCGATAAGGAAACTAACTATCTAAGCCTTGGGTCCTCTAGCACGCTCCGGAGCTACTCATCTGTGCCTGAAAGCCAAATATATCTGTTCAGCGAATAATGCTGGTAACCCACTCCAACGCGTTAAAATACAATATAGGTATATATATATATATATATATATATATATATATATATATATATATATATATATATATATATATATATATATATATATATATATATATATATATATATATATATATATATATATATATATATATATATATATATATATATATATATATGTGAAAACCATTTTGAAGCCGGAAGATATATACTTAGGAGACTCTAGCTTTAAACCGAGAATAGACTCAACAAGTAGGGACAAACACATTCAACAGTTATAATCATGCATATAAAGATACTAGCATATATCCTAAGGTGACAAGATTTATCTCACATCATTCATATCATTATTCAATCATTATCTCAACACATAAACACACTTTGGTGGCGCCACAGGACCAATCGCATGCCCATACATGAGGGTCAGCGCATATTGCGCTAACACGGCCCCGCAGCACCCTGCCTCGTACCGCAGCACGAAGGGGTTGATCGCAACCAACCGATGAACCGCAGCTCATCATAACGTTTGATCGCAGCTAAACGGTGGACCGCAGCCCAAAACGTGTATTTCTGATCGCAACCAGATTATGAACCGCAGCTCATGTATAACGTTTGATCGCAACCAAACGGTGGACCGCAGCCCTATATAATATTTATATACCTGACCAATCACAACCGGCCTGGTTAACAGCTGATGGTTCTCAACCCATCCAACTGCCCATATAGCCAATTTGATCGCAACCAAATTGGGGTATATGCACACATAACACATATCAAACACATGCAACCCACATTAGCGAATTGGGAAGGGGGAGAAATCGTATAAATAAACTTATGCGTGGTCATCCACATACTAGGAATATTCCTAAGGGGTTCATACATCTTTCACCTAGGCCAACGGGATACCAATTCAACTAGCATGCAATACACAAGACTCTTTTATCCTACGAATGGTACCCGAAACATCAAACTAGACTCAGGCACGACAAACGGGGTCCGTTGGGACACCACGGGGGTCGAGGAAACATCAAACGGGGAAAACCACCATCCCACATTGGGAATTTCCAGTGGGTGGCCGGCGGGTGGTCCTGCCCGCCGGCGGCGAACTGCTGGGCAGCGAATGCCCGGCGGGCAGTCGCCGGCTGCCCGCTGCCGGCGACGCCCATAGGGGCAGCGGGTAGGTGGCGGGTTCCCCTACCCCCACTGACTCTTTTGCAATACTTTGGTCCCGGGACCTTTCATGGAACCCGAAACCATGTTTAGACACTTTTAAACACAAACGACGACACCATGTAGTCAAATAATGGATCAAAACCAAGAGTCACATTCAAATACGCCCTAACATGACTTCTAAACATAATTAACACCGATCATGCGAAATCCCACCCAAATATACCAAGAATATCACAATACGAAATTCACGATTTAACCTAGGGCTCTAATCGTATTTAAATCTCAAAATCATACTTTTATCTTTAAAATCAAGAACATCAATATTTATCAAGAACGACACACAATTATCAAGATCTTCTTATAATCATCAAGATTATCAAGATCAACACATAAGATCGTCTCATCAACATCAAGATCATATCATAATCATCATAAAAGATTTATCAAGACTCAAGCATAGAACTGTATATCAAAAGGAGCCAAAGAAGAAGATTATAGCAAGGAAAATAGATTTTGTTGAGACATGGGTTACCTCTTAGCCTTAATTAATCTTCCCTTGGCTATTAAGGTTCTTCTCTAAGATTTCCATCCGATTGATCTCCCTAGGCTTGGTGGTGGGGAATCTCCCGGGAATATTTTCGTGTAATATAACTATGTGTGGTAAGGGTTCTAATTGCTTTCTAATCCCTTATTTATAGAATCAGGAATCCTAATCATAATCTGAATAATAAAGGTCTACTTTCTTTATTCCTAATAGATATATAGGTCTAGGATTCCTAATTAGAATCTGACTAGTAAAAGGTTTACTCTCTTTATTCCTAATAGGCTTAAGACTCTAGTTTAGGCGAGGGTTCACAATCCATGGTGGACCATATTAATTAATTTAAAGGGAATCCCTAACCAAATTAAATCCTTTTTAATTATTATTAACTGAATTAATTAAATAATTAATCCAGGATTGAAGGCCGTAACACGGGGTGTTACACCGCCGCTGTCATTTATGAATTAGAATGCCTCGATTCTGTTTCCGCCGTCGCAACCGCCATTGTTGAAGTCATAGTCAAGGAGTTGATGTTCGGATAAGGGAATTAATTGGCCTGTTTTTATTTTCGTTATCTCTTCCACCGCCACCGCCACAGTAAACGCCCACGCACCACCTTATATAATTCATCATAACCAAACAAGAAAACCAAGGGTGAGTCTCCTATCAGACCACGATTAAAAATGTTTTGAAAATAACAAGCAATGGAAGAAATACATATAGAAACAAGAGAGTTTCTAAACTATAGAATTCAAACTCAAGGTATTGAATATATAGTGGTGCAAATTTACTTCTTTTTTCAATGTGGGACAAATGATACTTACAAGTCTTTTCACTTTTACTTTCTAGCTCAAATAGTTCTACCATGAGAATCAATTTCTCATTCACCCATCATCTGTTTCGAGCCTACAATATATCGATCTCTTCTATAGGAGTCATTGTTCAAACGAGGAGTGGTAGGTCTGAGACTCCACAGTGACATTCTTCGTTCCATAATTTAGTTGTCTCATTTAACCAAAGTGTCAACTATGTTGGGTGTCCACTATAAACTTCTAGGAGTGAGGATCAAATAGGCCACTCAACTGCACACCAAATTGCAATTACGCCATTGAACTCAACAAAACTGCAATTGAGCCACTGAACAATACAAAAACATACAATTTAGCTCAAAATGACCTGTTTACCTGATGTAGCAAGTTACGGATTTTAAAATTAATTTTTTAAAATAATTTTTAATAAATTAATTAATTAAAAATATTTTTTTAAAAAAAAACACGAACTGCCGGCCGGAGACGAACCTCCGTCCCCAGCCATTGAGATAAAGACCTTCGTCTCTGGCTATGGAGACAAAGAGACCTTCGTCTCTATGGCCATGGAGACGAAGGTCTCTTCGTTTCCATAGCCGGAGACCCCTTCGTCTCCATAGCCGGAGATGAAGGTCCCCTTTGTCTCCATAGCTGGAGATGAAGATCCCCTTCGTCTCCATGGCTAGGAGACGAAGGTGTTCCCTGGCCATGGAGACGAAGGACGCCGTCTCCGGCCATGGAGACGAAGGTCTTTGTCTCCATGGTTGGAGACGGAGGTTCGTCGCTGGCCATGGAGACGAAGCTGGCTCTCCGACCGCCGCAGTTTCTAGTTTTTTATTTTATAAATATTTTAATTATTTGTTTATTAAAAATTATTTTAAAAAATAAATTTAAAACCGATAACTTGTTACATCACGTAAACATGTCAGTTTGGGTTAAATTGTATGTTTTTGTGTTGTTCAATGCCTCAATTGCATTTTTTTTTAGTTCAATGGCCTAATTGCAGTTTGGTGTGCAGTTGAGTGGCCTATTTGACCCTTATTCCAAAATTTTATTTCAAGGGCTTTAGTTTCATTCCTCGTCTCAATTTCTCATTCAACTCTCTATTTAATCCTTTGGTTAATGGATTTGCTGTTCTTGTCTTTTGAAAATCAATTTATCATTTACCCATTATCCATTTTGAGCATACAATATATCGATATCTTCGTCTCACTACGACGAACCCGAATCCACTTTGACCCGACACAAATCGGAAGTGGATCCCACACATATTGTACCTTAAAATAACTACTTAAAATGTCATTTTATGTTAGTTTTTCCAACAATACTGATGTAAAAAAAAATATAATACTAATCAAGAATAAATTGTTTTAAAATCAAAATGTAATATTAGGGCTTGAACAATTACTTATAAAAATATCATATTAGGGGTTGAATTGTTACCTATGAGAAAAATTGCAATAACATGGGCACATAAAAAAGCAATGCAAGGTGCAAGCAAGAAAATTAAGCATTGACTTAACTGAGCTTAAGATGCTGCTGATGGATAGGGAGGAAACCCAAAGTGTGAAGAAGGAACGGTAAGCAAACCATTGAAGAAAATGCCATGAAGTAGCTCACAGAAATGGAGAATGCTCTCCGTAAAGCAAGTGGTGAAGCGGACCGTGCCAATTCAGCTGTGAAAAAATTATGCAGAAATTAGAGCAGAAGTGGAGGTGATGAATGTCTAAAACTAATGCTTTTTTCTTGCACATTTTGGTATTTATACTGGTTAATCATTATATTATGGAGCCAATTTGGTAACTTATGGAATGATTGTTTGTGCTTAGGTGACTTGACAAGAAAATGATTTTTTGAGCCAAACATTGAGTTATTTGATCAAGATTTTAAGTCATCATAGCATGAGGATATTTTTGTGAGGCAAAATGAAGAAAAGAAGATTGAACAACTCTCTTTCATGTGCCAAATATTTGTGCCTTAGTGGTTGTTAAACAATAAACTCAACTGTATATTTCTATATGTTCTGTGTGTCAATGTACAAGGAGGTATAGAGCTATTTATATTAGACAAGAACTAATCCTAGCCATAGGTTTCAAATACCTAAAACTGAGGCTCAGAGAGATCCTCTCAACTAACACCCTATTTCTCTAACACTCCCCCTCAAGTTGGAGCATCCAACTTGTTACATATGTATCACATGAACCATAGGACTCCACACCTAGACTCATACGCCCAAGTCTTGAACCACTCAAACAACCTTCGAACCACGCTGTGCCAAACCAGTCCACAACGCACCTTGTCGCATCAACAATGCTTCTACGGAGCCAACAAAAGCTAGGCCAATCACCACAGCGCCGCACCTGCCTCTCACTCCCCACACCCTTATCACCGCTGCCTAACACCACAGCGTACCTGCCTCACACTCCACAAACCCTTAGCGCTGCTAGACCACAGTGCACCTGTCCCTCTCACCATGCACCCTTATCAACGCTGCCTAACACTACAGCGTTTCCCTGGTGCATGTACGTAAACTGATTCACTCTGAATCACTCTTCAGCCGTCGGCCTCCCCCGCGGCATATGCCAGGTCCGCCCCACTCCTGGCACCTGTGCTGCCCACTCCTGCAACACCCCTGTTTACGCACACTGAACAAGCTGCACTTGACTCAACTCAGACCCTAGAATTGCTCCCATACCAAGTTAACTTAAAGCGACAAACTATGATAAACAAAATACAAAGCTCAAGACTTATTAATACGAATACGATAAACAAAAGAAAACTACTGCCTAATTATTCCTCAGCTTCGTGGACCTCAGACCACCCAGCTTCATGGACCTCCCCTATCACCTCTCTTGGATGTCTCTCTTTCTCGGCTGACACCAAACTGGTGAACAAACAGATCCTCGCTGCTGTCGTCGGAGGTTATGAACCCAAACCCCTCACTGAACCACTCGACGCAGCCCTCCATCCTCTGCTCACTCTCCTCAGCCATAATAAACAAAACAGACCAACCCGAAAACGCAGCAGTCCAAAAATGCAGCAGTCCACAACGCAGCAGTCCAACATGTAGCAGTCCAAAACGCAGTAGCCCTTCGCAACACCGGAGTACACCACCACTGCAGACGCGTTGGGTGTTCAGAGACGAGCCCAACGGTACCGGCCGCGACCGGAGAAGACGCCGGAGAACTGCCCACGCACCGGCGTGTGGCGTCGGAACCCTAGGACTGCGCCGGCACGTGAGGACTCCGGTGGCTGCTCCGCCTCTCCCGCCGGCGTCGCCTCCTCTTTCTGACCAACACCCACTACCCAGTCACCTCAAGGCTCTGATACCATGTTAAACAATAAACTCAACTGTATATTTCTATATGTTCTGTGTGTCAATGTACAAGGAGGTATAGAGCTATTTATATTAGACAAGAACTAATCCTAGCCATAGGTTTCAAATACCTAAAACTAAGGCTAAGAGAGATCCTCTCAACTAACACCCTATTTCTCTAACAGTGGTCTTGATGATATAGGCAATTCAATGGAAAATCAAAGCAAAAGATAGTAAGGTGGCATTTCTCGCCCAGTTTGGCGCTGTCTCCGTATTTTGACCATATCTCGATCTAGGAGTGTCCAAATCAAGTGATTTTTATATCATTGGAAAGCTAACTTCAAGGGATACAACTTTGATGAAGACAACAAATGCTTATTCAAAGTTTTTGGGGGTGAAAAATAGTCTAGAAGTCGAAGCATGTTCACAGATTTCGTCCGAGGCAGCCAGGCAGTGTACACTGCCTGGTGGCCACGGGTGTGGCCACGGCCGTGGCCACTGGGCAGTACACACTGAATTTCTGGCCACGGGTGAAGCCACGCCCGTGGCCACACCCATGGCCAGCCCTCTGCACTTTTTGACAACGCATTTTTGACCCTTTTTAGGGGATTTTTCCACCCCAAAACATATCTTTCTTTATATTTTTCATTTCTCTTTCACTCCATAGCTAGGGTTAACTTTAGAATAGCTTAATTAGATAGGTGTAGATTGGTTGTTTCTTTCCATTTCAAAGCTCAAGAACATTGCAAATCTTGGATTTCAAGGCTTCAATAGAGAAGTGTTCTTTTTATCTCTTCTCTTTACTTTTCATCTATGCTTCCAATTACTCTTTCAATATTGTGTTTCTATTGTTATATTATGAGTAGCTAAGTGTTTTGGGACTAGGATTTGGTTTGATTTCTTGCTATTGATGCCTATTTGAGTTGTATTGCATAAAGGGGATTATTTGGGTGATCTAGGGTTGTTGTGTGAAATGAGTTTGTTGAGAAATTTGTGTATGATTGTTGGATCCCAATTATATGCTTGATTTGGAGTGTGTTTGTTGCTACGAGAGTAGAACTTGTACACTAGCCACACATTCACACACTTAATGCCCAATACGAGAGTATTTCGGGTATTGAGGAGAATTTATGTCTTGTGTTCTTGCTTGGGCAACCTTGGGTTGAATTGCCACGAGAGTGGAGTTTAAGGTTAGGTTGCAAGTCCAAATAGCTACGAGAGTGGTATTTGGACACTTTTGTGCATCTCACTTACCCTATGCCTTATTTAATTCCCTAATCTTGAGTACAATATTTGGCATCTTAGCTTGAATCAACCAAGTCCCGGTCCTTTGTTTTACTTGTCTTATTTGTTATTAGCTTAATCATATCAAACCAACTCCTTATCGATAGGTCTAGCTTCTAAAAGGGTAGTTTTAGCTTGTGCTTAACTCCACTTTACATCAATTCCTAACATTACAAGAGCCATCTCCAGTGGAACGATATCTAAACTCTATACTGTAATTTGATACTTGATGGATGTATAAAAAACGTCTTCATCAGGAAGTATGTAAACTGATCTGAGTGCATATTTATCAGCTTGATAGTTGTTGTAGCCTGTCTATTTTGGTGATTTTAAGCTGATTTTGTGCACATTCTATGCAAATTTTGTGCAGCCTAAGCTGATAATTATCTCAGTAAGTTTTGTACCTGTTTCTATTTGACAGGAAAAGTGGTGCAAGGAACAGGCAGTTATGGAGGTAGCTCTCACACAAGCAGAGGAAAAACGGCAATTCAAAGAGGCTGCCTGAGGTTGAATGCTCGAAGTGGTTTAATCTTAGTCCTTCAATGAAGAGATGAAGTAATTGTTGAAAAGGAATGTTAGAAGAATGTAGCAACTTTTGATGTTGGATTTAGGTCAAACTACAAAAATATACAAAATCAGTGACAGGCGGCCTCAAGCTTTTTGCCTTCTGGGTATTACGAATCCCAGAACTAAAAAAAACCTTATATAATTCATAACCGAACAACAGCCTCCTATTAGACCACGATAAAAATGTTATGAAAATAATAAGCAATGGAATGAATACAGCAATACAGGTAGGCGCTATAGAGTTTTTCGGCTATAAAATTCAAACTCCCTCTGAAAGGGTATTTTATATATATATATATATATATATATATATATATATATATATATATATATATATATATATATATATATATATATATATCGGAAAAGAGTGGACAAGGAATGAAAATCGACATACTTCTGTACCCCTTTTCTTGCCCCCTTTTTTTTAATAAAAAAGCCCCGCTCCCTAAGGGGCCCCTCTCTGATAAGGAAGGAAACGAAATAAAATACACAATGAATCTTCTCGATCAAAGCCACTCGGCAGGAGAGGAGCGAAGACAGACAGAATTGAAGCGAAAAAATTAGTTCATGCCACGACGATCTATGGAAGGGATGCATTCCTCTTGAGAATGAAATAGAAGAGAGATCTTCTTTTGAACAGAAAAATTTGGTCACGTAGATCTTCTATTTCGCCTAACCTCTCACTTTTCCAACTTTCTTCGAAAACACACAAGGCAAATAACACAATGGTAAATTCAACTCTAAGTAACAAGCATTAACAAGATAAACAACTTAGAGTGTGCAGCGGAATAAGTAGCGGTAAAGTGTTATGCTTAATTAGTGCGGTGCTCAAAGAGAGATTCTAAACATGCAACACGTTAGAAACACTTGATATGGTTTAAAGATGATGTACGTAAAATTTGGCTTGCATGCAAACGTGGGAACTATCAAACCCAGACACATAAAGATATGCGATAAATCGTAATCGGGTTAGTTCGCAGTTAGAATAAGCATGCAAAAAATATATGAGCAGTATGTAAATAGAGAGAGAGATTTATAGTGGTTCAGAGGTGGTGTAATCCTCCTAGTCCACTCTTCTCCTTTCATTTCAAGGAGGAAATTCACTATTCTTCGATCACCCAGATACAATAGTGAATAAGTGTCCACCGACACTTCTCCGAGTGCTTCGCACAAAGCTACACTCCTCCAAGGTTTTTCGCAAGCTCCTCTTGTTACTCCGCCTTCCCGAGTACTTCGCACCAAGCTGTACTCCTACACCACGAGAACTACGCACAAAGCTACGTCCTCACAGGGTTTTCACAAGCTCCTCTTGTTACTCTGCCCTTTACACCGAGTGCTACGCACAAAGCTACACTCAACCAGGGTTTTTCACTCTCTCTAGTTACTCCGCCCTCTTTCTACACTCAATAGAGAATATTACAAAGAAATAAAATTTCCCTCTCACTCAGACTTGAATTTAATTCTATGAAGCTCTGTTTCCCCCTTTTCGGCTAATTTAAAAAAACTTGTATCTTTTGCTTGTATGTCTTAGCCGTTGTTCAAGTTGTTGAACTGCTCTATCGCTACGTGGTTCTCTCTGTCTTCAAGTCTGCTTGGGCAATTTATAGCAAATGAAAGCTATTTGCCCGTTGATCAACTTTCGATCTCGATCGTCCATTTTGAATTGTAGTTGATCAAAAAGATATTGTCAACTTGATCTGAAATATTAGGTAGATGTCATTTCTCCTTTTGTCAGATGATTTGAATAATTTGCCCGTTGCCGTGTCTTGAATTTTGTAGCCTCCAAAATTTGAATAAGTTCGGCTCGGCAAGCTTGATATTTCTTACCCTTCATAAATGCTCTGACATGTCAAGTTGATCAAATAATTTATCTGCTGATTCTTGCTTGAGTATAAAATAATTTCTCCGCGAATCAGCCTTCTTCGAGCGTCTCTGTTCCACCGTAAAAACATGATTTTCAGATGAAAATATATCAGATATTTACTGGAACCTCTGTAAAAACTTTATAGTTGTCCATGGTGAGATGCTCTGTTTCGATTTCAAGCTTGGTCCACCATACTTGGTGTGTTTCTACATATGGTGCATGGCTTTTGTGAGACTTGTGCATTTCTTTACTTAGTCTCCATATTGGCTAGTCTCTCAGTTAGTCTCCAAGCTTTAGCTAGTCTCTCTCCCATACGGTTTGCTAGTCTTCCATACGGTCCAATATACTTGAGCTAGTCTCTCCCATACGGTCCAATATACTTGAGCTAGTCTCCCATACGGTTTGGGCTAGTCTCCCATACGGTTTGGGCTAGTCTCTCATAGGTGGAGGTTAGTCTCTCATACGGTATTAGCTAGTCTTCCATACGGTCCAAGCTAGTCTCCCATAGCAAGTTAAAAATGCTTCACTTAAGATTCAAACTTAGGATCACTTGGTATAACTCACACATGTTTCTTCCAACTCCTCAAGCAGGATTCTTGGTGACTTATCCGCATCATAATTGTGTTAAGCTATAATCCCGCTTAACATCTAAAATCAACTTGTGAATTTCCAGACTTGTACATGGGTTGCATGATATGGGTGCACCATACTCTGTAGACTTAAACTGACTCAAATAGAATAAAAATGGGGACTACTTGATTTTTCAAAAATACATTCGGCTCATCAAAATTTACAAAATATTCCTAACAATATATATATATATATATATATATATATATATATATATATATATATATATATATATATATATATATATATATATATATATAGGCTTCGAATCTGGTGCAACCCCTATACTAGATGAGATTATGAGATCTCATGATATCCATTGATTCATTTTCCATAAAGGGTTGAGATTATAAGAAATTGTGAAAGTAATTAAGGATATATTTAAATCAAAGGGATTAAATAGTAATTGTAGATATATGTTTAATTATGGATATAATTCAATTGGAATCTTAAGCATTATATTAGGGAGATTCTGAAATTTTAAATTATGGAAAATTTTACGGCGGTGTGTGCGTGGGTGGGAATGGTGTGTGCGTTTTATAGTTTGCCATGGTGTATACCTCCTGTTACAGAAAACCGCACACGCCATTCCCCCGCGCACACACCATCGTAAAATTCCCCACAATTTAAAAAAAAAACACACACACACATACACAACAAGCCCAATACTATATCTACGTTTCGCACACGCCCGAAACTATTAAAACACAAACCAAAATGTACATACATGCCTGTATCACGAAACACACATACCAAAACGCATAATTTTATGAAAAAAAACCAGCACGTCATGGTGTATGAGCCATGTTACAGTAAAACGCACACACCATTCCACACACACGCACACACCGCCGTAAAATTCCAAAGAAAATTACTAAGAGAGAGAGATAGAAATAATGATTAAGGAGAGCTGAAATAACGCTACAAATATTTATAAACATGGAAATAAATGAAATGGAAAGTAATAAATATAGTGCTTAAGGACAAAAAGACCCATGTTTCATCTAAAATCAGTATAACATGGGATCCAAGTGGTAATCAATCTGAATCGTCAAAAAATTAAAATCAACGATCAAGGAGTGTGCTCATGGGCTCGGCTAACTAGGGGGTGTGCACCGGATTCAAAATCTATATATATATAGTGCACCGGATTCAAAATCTATATATATATATATATATATATATATATATATATATATATATATATATATATATATATATATATAGTGGTACAAATATACTTCTTTCTTTTAATGTAAAACAAAAGATACATTCTACCCTCATTTTTCAACTCAAATAGGTTACTCTAAGAATTAATTTCTCATTCACTCATTATCGGTTTTGAATGTACAATATATCAATCTCTCAATTGTGTAGGAGTCATTGTTCAAACGAGGAGTGGTAGGTCCAAGACCCCACAGACACGCTTTGTTCCATAATTTAGTTGTCTCATTGAATCTAGGTGCTAGCTAGGTTGGGTGTCCATTATAAAACTTTTATTCCAAGGGATTTCCACTCCTCGTGTCAACTACTCAGTCAACAATCGATTTAACCCTTTGGTTAACGGATTTGTTATGTTTCTTTTGAGAATCAATTTATTATTCACCTATTATCCATTTTGAGCATACAATATATCGATCTCTTCGTCTCAACGAAGAACCTGAATCCACTTTGACCCTACCCAAATCGAAAGTAGATCCCACATATATTTGTACCATAAAATAACCACTTAAAATGTCATTTTATGATAATTTTTCCAACAATACTTATGCAAAAAAAAAATCAAAAATAAATTATTTTTAAATCAAAATGTAATATTATGACTTCAACAATTACTTATAAAGAGTAATATTAGAAGTTGAATTTTTACCTATGAAAAAAATTGTAATATTTTTTATAAAAAAATTAAATAAATTGGACCCGTCTCAAAGGATGAGGAGCTGTGAGATGTTCTCATGGAAGATTGTGCTGAAAACCAATTTTTTGTATTGGTTTTTTATTTTTACAAATGACATTAAAAAAATAAATAAATTATCCAGCAATGCAAAAAGGAAAGCACCATGGTACTGCATTTAAAAAAAATTTAGTATTTATTTACCGCACTTTCCTTGGTCTCTGATATTAGTCACAGTAGTGACAGCACCCTGGTCTCTCTAATCCATAGACTCTGGAACTTCAGCCAAACTCTCGTTCACAAAGGATGTTGGTTTTGAAGTCTTTGGGTATGGAGTTTGAAAATTGTGAATCTTGAATGCAGGTGAAACTTAACTGATTCCTACTTTATTTTTTAAAGCAAATTAGTCATCTGTTTTTAGTTCTGTATTTGAAACAAAACAATAAATAAAAACAGTTCAGGAAAAATAAATTGAATTGGAATATATTCACGCAGTTAGGAGAATCACATAGCTAGCACGACTGAATATATTTTCCAACTGAAGATTCGGTTGGGCAAAAAAAACAACTGATGTATGGTAATTAGTACATATATAGTAGTGTGTTTGAACTTTGGATTGCTATTTTGTTATATAATGTTTAGACTTTGGATTTGGACTATTTGAATATGTATTGTTAGGTAGTGTGTTTGGAAAATTAAGAAATGTTAAAAATTAGGGTTCTTAAACCGAACTAATTCGGAACCGAAATGGAACTTTTTCAAACCGAACCGAACTATAATGTTAAACCGAATTGTATCATTTTTAATACTAAAATACCGAAACCAAAACCGAAAAAAAAAAAAAAAAAACAAAAAAAAAAAAAAAAACAAACAAACCAAATCCCGAAACGCCCACTCCAAGTGCAGACCCACTTCCCAAATCAACGTGGGCAAGTGCTTTTACAGATCCTTTTCACCTTCATTTCCAACTCAAATGAATCTACTCTAAGAATCAATTTCTCATTCATTCATTATCGTTTTTTGCATGCAATATATCAATCTTTTCGGCTTATTACGAAGAACCTGAATTCACTTTGACCCGACTCAGGCGAAAGTAGAGCACACATATATTTATACCATAAAATAGTCACTTTCTTTGCAAAAAATTCCTACATATATTTTCATAGACATTTTAGTAATTTATTTTGAGTGTTCAATTTTGAGTGAAATGATTAAACTGAAGGTATGTTACGTTTTTCAACTGTTGATAGTCAGGACCAGATAACTAATTGTGAACGTTTAAGAGATAATTTTTATTTACCTTATTAAAATGAAAAATAATTAATTAACACATTGCCGGGTTTAATTTAACCTCATTTAATTAATTACTTTAATTATATAACTAACGTACATGAGGCACAACTCTCGCGCCCAGGCTGACGCAGTGACGCGTGTATTGCATGCGCCAGCCTGGGCACGTAAATCAATCTAATTTTTTTTCTTTCTTTTTCAGCTTTTGATTCTATTTTTTTTTCTTTTGTTTTTTTTTTCCTCTCTTCTCATTTTCTCTTTCCTAATCACACCTACAAAAACTCCTCTAAAACCACACCAAAATCCTTACTATTGAGGATGCCCTTAGCTAATTGAGTTAGTGGGTTTGAATAGTTGATAACATTAGCTGATTACAGAAAGATGTTTGGTAAATTAGCTGTTAGCTAATAGTTGATTATATGCAAAATGACTTTCTCAAAAAGCTAATCGAAAAAGCTGTTTTGAGCAGCTTTTTGAATTTTAACATTTTGGAGCAATAAGCTATAATAAAAAACTATTTAAGCAAACACTCATATTGAATGTTTAACCAAGTCAAAAGCTAATAATAGTGGTTAAATAAGCCAAAGGCCCTATTTGGTAACATATATAGTTAACTTATCAACCAATTTTTGTTTATTTGACCATTATTAACTGTTTGACTTGGTTAAACAATCACTATGGGTATAGTAGGCTTAAAGGTGAGCATTTTGCTCCTTAATTGGGTCGGCTCAGTACGAATGAGGATTAGTCTGAGTATGATAGGCTTAAATGTGTCTCTTAGGACTGCTCAAGATAACTCATGGTCTAAAAATAAAAAGAAGGTGAACTATATATGTGTGGAAATCATGAGCAGAAGTGCTTTGAACTCTTCAAAGACCAACACTTCAATCAATTTTCAATCAACGACACGTTAATGTACTTCCAGCCAATTTCCACAATATTGTTCAAAGTCAATTCTTAACTTTAAAGTAGACTTATTTTTCAAAGTTATATTTAGCAATGGAAAGTGATGAATTGAAAACTATAGCCACTTAGCATGTAATATACAAAAGAAATCAAAAGTATTTTACATAATCTCAATTATTTGCGTTTATATTTTATAAAATTAGAGAAACTTTCAATTATGAAATAGACCATTATAATATTCACATATGTAAGAGTAATTGAGTCTTTATACTAATTATTTTCAATAATTTATTTTCAACCGATAAATAATATAATCAATATTTCGAGTAATTTCTTTTCATAAAATTTAAATTCAATTCATTTCATTTTTTTAAATAAACTAAATCATTTTTTAAATTATCGATCAGCAACCTAATTCTCAAAATCTTTCTCGCATTGCGATTTTAATAGTGTCACATTGCAATTTTAGTATTTAAATTATAGAAAAATAAAAAAGTTTTGCTTTCTAATTATTCATTATGAGAAGATCAAATTAAAACCGGAACATGATTAAAAATCCAAAAATTATTTGTATTCATTAAACAATTAAGAACTACATTTATTATTTAATAATAATAGAGAAAATTCATCTCATATTCTCGTGTAATCAACATTACAGCAAACCCAACCACCCTTTGAAATCATCAATATGAAAAGCTTATTTTCTTTATACTTGAAATTTTTTACAAAATGACAAATTTGTTCACTAATAATTTAACAGATTAAAATAAAATTTTAATGTTAACAAAATTTACAAGTAACAGATTGAAACCACTTTAATTTCAACATAATTAAAAAAAAAAAAAAGTTATATAGAGCACTTATTTTTGGACCGAGTCTACAATTTAATCAGCATAACTAATGAACTAAAACCGCTATTTTCCTTAAAATTTAAAATACCCAAATGAAATTTATTTGTTTTATAATAAGATAAAAATAAGTTACACTTCAAAATGCAACTTAATGATATATTACATGTCTTTCACACTACACAATATTCCATCAACTCATCATGTGGAAGCATTTTTTTACTATAAATTTGCTTGTTGCAAAAGATTTACAACAATATATAATTCATAGTAAAATTTAAGCTGTGGGGTAAGAAGCCCTGGTGTTAACCTGACAAACACCTTCTTCATTGATCCCTCTTGCCATCTTCATATAACCACTCTCCCCCAACTGGTCCCCCATGAATTTTTCACCAACCAATAATCCTCTCCATCATCGCTCGTCCCGTACCCAATGATCGTCACGGCGTGGTGGTATCCCGATCCGCAGTCCCCGTTGTCGCCGGTGAAAACTCCGGTTTGGTAGTGCTGGAACACGTCCCCGCCGATGGTGATTCCGACGGAGACAGGCTGGTTTGTGACGGCCGCCAGGAGAGCGGACTCGGTGGTGGCCACTTCTTGGTAGCCGGAAATGGTGGCCGCCGGGGTGCCAAGGTTTTGGGTGTTGCAGCTTTCCTGAGCGCCCTCGTAGGGGTAGTCGGACTCCGTCACGAGGCCGCCGTTGTCCTTTATGAATTCGAAGGCTTCCGTTCTGATTCCGCCGCCGCAGCCGTCGCTGTTGACGTCGCAGTCGAGGAGTTGCTGCTCGGATAAGGAGATTAATTGGCCTGTTTTGATTTTGGTTATTCCTTCCACCGCCGCCACCACAGCAAACGCCCAGCAACAACCTGGTATAATCCATAACAAAACAAGAAAACCAGTTATTGTTTTGTTTTGTTTTGTTTTATCCTGAAAAAATGACAAAACACTAAAGGACCACATATAAGCAATTAAAAATACTAGAAGAAAAATCAAATTTACGAAATTGAAGAATATTTTGGTATTTTGCTTGTTTTTTTTTTTGGAATAAAATGACATTTAAATATATCATGCATTATCATAAAATTTTGAGGCGTTTTATTTTTCATCAATATCCACAATATTTATACTTATATTTCTTGAATATTTTATTTATTTTTTTTCAAATTATCTCTTTTGTTTTAATGTTTGGCCTTCTCTCGAAAAAATTTATGGACCCTACTTCTTCTCCCCCGCTCAATAGAATTCTTAGCTCCAACCCTGATATTATATAATAAGTATACTATCCAAAGAAAATATCGATTTTATTTTGTTCATGAATTATAGAAAAATAACATTTTTCATTCTTCAAATATAGCTATCACCATTTTCATTTTTAAAAAAAATTGTTTGCAAAGTAAAGTTTTTTGAACCAAAAAGTCACTTGTTGACAATTGAAACAAGGAAAGTAGCTACAAATATATTTTGATGGACGGGGATATAATTGAAAGACGAAAAGTATGTAATTGTTAATAGTTACCGCAATCTCCTTGGTCTTTGATATCTGTCACGGCACCTTGCTCTCTCCAGTCCAAAGAGTTTGGAGCTTGATCCAAACTCTCATTAAAAAAGTATGCTGGTTTTATTGTCTTAGGACGTGGTGACTTCTCTTCATTAAGCAAGGTGGCCCGAAACTCCTCCTTGGTAAGATCCGTAAATTTGTTGGTGCCCAGCTTGTAAGACCGATTGCCAGCCTTGTTGAAATCTTCAATAAACTTCACATTTTCTTTGAAAATATGGAATCGTTTGGCCTTCTCAGCCTCATCTTTATATGTACGTCCATGGAGGACCATCCACCTCTCATGGCGCAAGAACAAGGACGTCTCTTCAAGAGTACGTGCAGTGGCTAAAGATTCCCATGCCCCCAACAAGAAAAGGGCTGCGAGAACAACCAACTTGAAATGAAAGTTGAAGGCCATAGGAGAGAGTGTATGTTAGTGAATGAGTGATATGTGTTTTGATCAATGGTGATGGGATGACAAGGCTCGAAATGTGTTAGCTATTTATAAGGGAAGAAATCTTAAATTTCCTTGTAATTTTGAAAATTAATTCACATAAATATTATATTTGATGGTCCCTCTCCCTTATTTTCTAGGTAGTATTAAATACATTAAATAAATCTTTGGCAATTTTTCTTTCAAGCCCGTGCTACTTTTCACACCTCATTTGCACATCAATCGTTATGCTATGCATCCGTAGTCGTTTTATTAAAAAACTCGCGTCTCCCCTTTAAAAAAAATTCAGGTTCAATTCCCAGCAACAACATTATATTGTTCATTCATTCTGGAATTTTAGTTCATAGATTATGGAATTATAGTTCATTGATTATGGAATTATAGTTCATCGATTATGGAATTGTAGTTCATTGATTCTGAAATTTTAGTTTATAGATTATGGAATTTTAGTTCATTCATTCTGGAATTTTTAGTTCATAGATTAGATTATGGAATTATAGTTCATCGATTATGAAATTTTTACTTCATATGTTGTTGCTGGAAATCGAACCTGATTTTTTTTTTTTAAGGGGAGACGCGCGTTTTATTAAAACGACGTCGTTTTTGCATCCGTATGCACCATGCATGGTGCATACGGATGCACATCATAATTTGCCTCTGCACATCTTACAGGGCGTTTGGTTGGAGGGATTTTAAATTCCATTCCCACTTAATTCCCACCTAATTCTAAAGGCCATTAAATTCCGTAGTTTGGTTGGAGGGAATTGCAATTCCCCCATTTTCATGGAATTAAAATCTCATGTCCCCCCCTGGGATTTTAATTCTTGGGAAAAAAAGATAGTGATGAGTCAAAATTACCCCTTCCTTTTTTAACATAAAATTAATGTCTAACAACAATAATGGACATTTTTGACTTTATACTACTTATTCCCTTTCAATTCTCATGTATACCAAACATTGGAATTGAAATTCCCAGTAATTCTATTCCTGTCAACCAAACACTGGAATTTAAATTCTCACTTTATTCCCAGTAATTCAACTCCCATGGAATTACAATTCCTTTCCCACATAATTCCCACCCTCCAACCAAACGCCCTGTTAGGATGTGATTGGTTCAAACATTAGAATTATAATAATAATGGGAAGCAGATATTTAGTTTGGCAATCAAAATAAATAAATAAATAAAATAAAAATAAAAATATATAAAAATATATAATAAAGATATACACACACACAAACATATATATATATATATATATATATATATATATATATATATATATATATATATATGCATGGACAATATTCTTTTTATTATTTTTTAATTTTTTCTCCATTATTTTTATTTCTATTGTTTAAAAATAGAGAAATAAAATGGTAATGAGTTTTGTAATTATTAAAAGATTTGATTATAATAATAGGATAACAAGTATAGATAAATAAACGTGATAATGAGTATCAAGACCCATAATACAGTCGTTATATCTTGGACCGCGGTGCATAATCGATTATGCACCGCGCATCAAAACGGCGCCTCTTCTTTAAGTAAAGAAAGGACGTGCTGCTAGTGTTAACGGAGCGACATTACAGTGTATCTAAACCGACATTGCCTCGCGTATTATTTTTATATTATCAAATGAAATTGCAGTTATATAAAAATGATATTGTAGTTGTGGTGAAATGAAACTGCAGTATATATAAAATGAAACTGAATAACATTTCACATATTTGAGTCTATATTGTACAATGAAGCTGTAATTATATCGAAATGATCATGTAGTTGTGTTTTAATGAAACTATAGCGTATATAAAATAAAATTAAATAACATTTTCACATATTTGAGTGTATAAATATTGAATGAAACTGTAGTTATATCGAAGTGAAACTGTAGTTGTGTTGAACTGAAACTGCAGTGTATACAAAATGAAACTGGAGAACAGAATTATTTTTTACGAAATAGTGCGAAACAGATTTTGTTTCTTTTTATTAAATAAAATTGCGTCGTTTTGATGCGCGATGCATAATCGATTATGCACCACAGTGCACGATATAATTTGCCACTGTGCAAAATTCCCAATCTAACACCGCCTTACTCTAATTTACATAATCCTTACAAATATTTCGCAATAAAAACAATAAATAATAAAACACCATTGTCATGCTAACGTCAAAGATTGTTCGTCACCTCCATTACGTGTTAGATTCAAACTGACTACAAGTCAATGATTTAAGTTCTTTTCTTTTTTCTTTTTTCTTTTCTTTTCTTTTTTTTTTTTTTTTTTTTTTTTTTTTTGGGATAGGAGTGATGGTGTAGACTCCTCTTAAAATTTTCCTTCTTATTTTTTCTCCTGACACTGTCTAATTAATTGCTTTAATGTTTAATTAAAAGTAAGTGCATTTGGCCAATTCATGACACTCAATTACTATAAGCCATATCGAGAAAAATTACTAGCTTATTCAGAAAAAATTTGAAAGAGGAAATAACATTTTCCTAAGTTGAAGCATGCATCTTTATTTATACTACCATGTCGCATGTCTTCCATGTAAGTTTTCGTATAAGATATATATTGGCCATGTTTGATAAATGACTGTAAACTGATAATTGTTAGCTAAATGGGTTAATTAAAAGATATAATAATCACATTATTTAAATTTTATGAAGATGTTCTTTTTTCTCTTTTTACATTTATCAACTTATAAAAAACTAATTTTACCAAACAATTTTAAGCATAATCAACTAGTTAACAGCTTTTCAGTTTTCAACTCCTAGCTTATAGCTTTTCAGCTACATTTTTAGCTAGGTTTTCCAATCATAACTTTAGTATACAAAATTTATATATTAAGGAACTACACTAAAAGTACTATTAAACACAAAAAATTAAATATAAAAATAAGTAAAAAATATTAAAGAAAATAAACAAAAAGAAAAAAAGAGTTGGTTTAACCAATGAATAATAAGTATAACAGATAAAATGAGACAGATGGAATATAAGAAAATAAAGCTGTAAATTCACTACTAATTATAACTTTTATCATAACAATAGTTTTTGAATCGCGCACATTAAAAGTATATTGTGCCCTTGAAGCTGATTAGTGTGGAAATGGGATCGTTGGGTCTATAACTTTAGCATGAGAAATGATAAATTCCTAGTGCTTTGTGATTTAAAGAAAGTGAATTATTAAAAGGGTTCGTGGGTCTATTAGAAGATTGCTAAGAACTTGTGGTCTAATGACATTCGGGTTAAATTTTCATATGAGAGGTTGTGAGTTTGCGCCTTAGTAAAGGCGTTATTGGTTTTTTGTTTCTCAGTAGGTTGAAAAAGTAGTTATGAACAGATACTACATTGTAATAGAGTCAGTAGCATTTAAAAAAAAAAAAAAAAAAAAAAAAGATTGCATGTTGCTTCATTTTTTTAATCCATATTTATAAAGAGTAATTTTTTTTTTTTTTATCTCTTAATCATTTATAATTAGTCCTTTCCATCCATCAGCATTAAAGAGGCAACTAGAAACAAGAAACAAGAAAGTGACAACTATTGAAGTGGTCAATGGTCGTCCAAATCTCTACTTAATGAGAAAATCAAACACACAAAATTTCCTTTTTTCCTCATTTTTCTTGTAAATGATTTCTACGATCATTAATAAGAGGGCTAACTTGTCCAGCACTCATAATACTTTTCAACACTATGCATTTGCCATGAAATTTTCGAGTTTTGCTTCCTTTCAATGGGATCAACCATTTTTTTTTTTTTTTAATTTCAACTCTTTCCATGTGAAGTAACATCAATGGAGTTGACTGGGTCAAGTTTTCCAAAACTTGAGTTAATAGAGTATCGAATTGAATTTCCAACAAATTTTAATAAAATTCCGCTTGTAAATAATGTAATATGTTAAAAGTTTTGAGTTGAACTTTTTCCTAAGTAATGTAGGAAATGTAAAAGGTTGAGAGACACTTTTTCTCCCTTATGTGGTTGTTATTGTAAGGATATTATTATTGTTGTTGTTGTTGCTGCTGCTGATATTATTATTACTAGTATTTGCGCCCGTGCGTTGCACAGAATGAATTTGTTATAATATTTTAAAAATATTTAGATCGATATACAATTGTATAAATTATAACATCGAATATTATATAATATAATTGAAGAATTGAGTTGCACCGATTATGTTTTATGATGTTATCAATACTTGAATTCGAGTAAATAATTGTCCAATTAATAGCTAACGTGTAGATATACGCATTTGGTGCTGCAACTTTAGAGATTTTATATATCAGTGTTTAGAATTTGTATTAATTAGGCTAATTAGCTCGTTGTCTAGCAACTCAGTTATAGAAATTATTTATACGGAAGATATATTTTCTATGTAAATATATAGCAATTTTGTCATCTTTGTATATAAAAAAACATAATATCAATGGCTTGAATTATACATTATTGAAAATCTTTTTGCAGACGACATTGGTAGTAGTAACGGAATTTTATCCATCCCCGTCTAGAGTTAAAACCATCAAACCATCAGGATGGGTGACTCGGGAAAAAGTCACATACAATTAACCGTGATTAAAGACTGATTTTTTTCAGTAATAACTCAACGTGAGTTAGTGTTTGACCCTGACTTTTGTTGATAGTCATGGCATATGCGAGCATCAACATGAATTGTTTTCGTTAGAACTTGAAGGGCAATCTCGTATCAAAAGGGTGAAAGACATTTTAATTAAAGATTTTACTTTTATTAATAGTATAGATATAGATTGGTGTAAATAATATTTAATAAATTATTATTTTTTGAAGGTATATTTAATAAATTATTATTTCTTTATAAAATTACATAGAATTTCAAATGAATTTTCCCATATATTACGCATAATTTATTTCCGTTTTTTTTTTCTAGATATATAGCAATTTTATCATTTAAAAAAAAAAACATAATATCAATGATTGTATTTACACATTATTGAAACCTCTTTGTAGACTACATTGGTAGTAGCAACACAGTCTTGTCCATCAACGTCTAGAGCTAACACCTTCAGTCCACCAGGATGGGTGACCGGGGTGAAAATATATAGTTGTAGAATATTAGTCAATTAGCGATCCTTTTATATTTTAAGTCAATTAGTAATGTCAGATTCATTTTCAACCAATTATTCTTTTTTTAGTCAATTAGAATATCATATGCAGTGATATTTTTACCTACTTTTCGTTCCATTTTTAATTGATGATTTATAATATCAATATTGAAATATTTTCATTCCATTTTTAATTTACCTTTACTATTATTTAAAATATGCATTTACTATTTATGATGTAGAATATTATTATTTAAATATTTTCGTCCAATTTTATTTTCTGTTCTATTTTTAATTAAATGCAATGATCTAACCATTTATTTTTTCAAATTAGTCAATTATGGATCATTTTTTATTTGCAGTCAACTATTAATATTCATTTCCTTTTACATTTTCAGTCAATTAGTAATATCATATTCATTTTCAGACAAGTATTCTTTTTTTTTTATTCAGTCAATTAGCCAATTAGAATATCAGACGCAATGATATTTTTCCCCAATTTTTATTCCATTTTTAATTAATGATGTAGAATATTATTATTGAAATATTTGCGTTTCATTTTAAATTTCCGTTGCATTTTAAATTTACTGTTACTATTGTTTAAAATATGCATTTACTATTGATGATGTAAAATATTATGATTGAAATATTTCCTTTTCATTTTTAATTTATCTTTAATTGAAGATGTAGAATATTATTATTGAAATATTTCATTTCCATTGTTTAAATTGTGAAAGAGTTATGATATAATTATGATTTGATGTATTATACTGTGTAATATTATTGTGAAAAATTAAAATACAATGATCTGACCATTTTTTTTTCCATTTTAATCAATTATTGATCATTTTGTATTTTCGGTCAATTATTAATATTCAATGTATTGTACAATCATATACATATTAATGTATTGTATGAAAACATCATATTAATAGAGATATATACAATTTGTATTGAACGACTCGTTTTTGCAGGTCTTATTACTCTAAGTGCGTGAATCCATTTTCGCATATCTGAAAAGTTTCATACCCCATGTGTGTTTTCCTTGTGTAAGTCAAGTTCATGTTGGAATGTTGGATATTGGGGTATAGCAACAATGGTAACAATATAAATCCTTTTTGTTTCCTGTATAAACTGCATAAACTTCTTGTTTTATATTATTCAATTTATTGCATTAAGGTGATATCAATATTCATCTCTAATTTTTCAACTTATGTTTGTGTAAAAATGTGCGATAAAAGAAGTGTTTTTTATTTAATCTCTAGTCTGGATTTAACTGGTACTTGAGCATCGTATTATTCGTATATAATTGTATCTTTACTAAACATGAAGAAAATAGAGATAAAAAGCATTTAAAAAAAAAAAGATACATTGTGATGTTACCTTTGTTCTCCAATCGATGTTTCATCTTGTTCCTCTTGTTAACTTCTTCGTGGCTGGTGAACTGTTTATTTACTGCTTAATCTGCTGGGATCTTAGAGCATTCATAATAGTTAGATTTCATATAAAATTTTTCTTACCAATTATGATTTATTATTTTTTACTAATTAATTAATATTCATATTAATTTGGGCTGTATTGTTGTAAATGAGGATTTTCCTTTTATTAAAGTCATTTCACTAAGGAAATTAAAACTAATTAAAGTAAATCTAATCATGCTATATTTATTTGTAATTGTATATTAATTTCATTTTGAAATCATTGGTTCACATATTTGAATTATTTATTTTTTCTTTAATTATTCTCGTTGTAAACATAAATGATATTGCAATAATTAATTTATGATATTTATCAAATTGTATTTTTTAAAATATAAAATTTTCTCATATTTAGGGATTAAAAAATATTTTAAAATTATTTTGTATTAGTAAGTATTTTTATTTTTAAAATATTTTTCAACAACTCAAACACTCCCTTAGTCTCTAATAAAAAACTGAAAAATAAAAGTCATTTTATTAAGAAAATTAAAATTAATTAAAGTAAATCTAATCATGCTATATTTATTTGTAACTGTATATTAATTTCATTTTGAAATCATTGGTTCACATTTTTGAATTATTTAGTTTTTTCTTTAACTATTATAAACAAAAATTATGATATTTATCTAATTGTATTTTTTTAAAAATATAACATTTACACATGTTATGAGGGGTTAAAAAATATTTTAAAAATATTTTTTTATTTTTTTATTTAAAATAATTTTCAACAACTCAAACACTTCCTTAGTCTCCCATAAAAAAACAGATAAAGAAAAGTCATATCATTAAGGAAATTAAAACTAATTAAAATAAATGTAATCATGCTATATTTATTTATAATTGTATATTAATTTTATTTTTCCTTTTTTTACTCCTAACAATATAAGTAAATTATATATCCTTTTGTATTTTTCTATTTTGTTATTATTATTATAAATCTTTAATTAATGAATTATTAATTATTAATTGTTTGGGTGGAAGAGTTTGGGCAGAAAAACACAAAGAATAATTTTATTTTTAATAATAGTATAGAGTATAGATTAAGTGAATTAGGGATTATTTTTCATTTTTCCTTTTTGACTCCTAACATTATAAGTAAATTATAGATACTTTTAAATTTTTAAATTTTATTATAATTATTATTATTATTATTATTATTATTATTATTATTTAATTAATATATTATTAATTATTAATTATTTGGGTGGAAGAGTTTGGGCAGGAAAACACAATGGATGATTTTGTTTTTAATAATAGTATAGATTTATAATTTTTTTATTCAATTGACTCATTTATGAATTTGTTTAAAAAAAAACCCGTGTAATATTAGCATAATATTATGTCCATAATTAATTAGTCTATATTTTGGCATATTCTTCTGCAATATGTATTAGCAAAATTAATGATTCCATAGACTAAATATTTTTAAACCAATTGACTCATTAAGAATTATCCGGTACTACATACTTATAATTAGAATTTCTTTACCATATTTTAATTTTTTTTATTCAATTGACTAATTAATAAATTGGTTCCAAAAATTTCATTTAATATTACCATAATAATATGTCCATAATTAAATAGTATATATTGTGCCTGATTCAATTCTTCTACATTTTGTATTACCATAATTAATTTATTCCAGAGTGTAATTATTTTTTATTCAATTGACTCATTTAAAATTATTCGGTACTACATATACTTATAATTAGAATAGTTATTGCCATATTTAAAATATTTTTTTATTGAATTGACTCATTTATGAATTGGATGGAAACATTATGTGTAATATTAGCGTATATCAATTTCCAAAATTAATTAGTCTATATTATACCATATTCTTCTACAATGTCTATTAGCATAATTAAATATTGAATAATCTTAATATTTTTTGTATTCAATTGAGTAATTTTAAATTATCCGAAACTACATACTTATAATTAGAATATATATTACCTAATTTAAAATGTTTTTTATTTAATTGACTCATTTATGAATTGGGTCAAAGCATTTGGTGTAATATTACTAAAACTAATTAATATTTCCAAAATTAATTACTGTATATTCTGGTACATTCTTTTACAATTTGTATTAGCATAATTAATTATTCCATAATCTAAATATTTTTAAATCAATTGACTCATTTAAAATTTTCTGGTACTACATACCTATAATTAGAATATACGTTACCTAATTTAAAATATATTTTATGCAAATTTATGATTTGGGTCAAAGCATTTCGTGTAATATTACTAAACTAATTAATATTTCCATAATTAATTACTATATACTCCGGCATATTATTCTACATTTTGTATTACCATGATTAATTATTCCCTAGTCTAAATATTTTTTATTCAATTGACTCATTTAAAATTATCCGAAACTCATACTTATAATTAGAATATATATTACCTAATTTAAAATATGTAAAAAAAAGTTGACGTATTTATGAAATGTGTAAAAAATTGCGTGCAATATTACTAAAGTAATAAATAGTTCCATAATTAATTAGTCTATATTTTGGCATATTCTTCTACAATTTGTATTTGCATAATTAATTATTCCATAATTAAAACATTTGTAAATCAATTTACTCATTTAAAATTATTTGGTACTACATACTTATAATTAGAATATTCATTACCATATTTAAAATATTTTTGTATTGACTTTGTTGGTCCCGATAGATTGTAAAGTGAGTCTAGAGGGGGGGGGGGGGGGTGAATAGACTCTCGTTTTTCTTTAAATTCTTTAACAGAAAAACCTTGACAACACTTTTGAGAAGGATAAGCACATCGGAAAGGTTATTAAGAGAGGGTTGCACGAGTTTGATGAGAAGATAAGATAAGTGATGAAAAGGATGATATGCAAGCAGTTAGTAAAGAGAGGAGCGAGACGAGATTTTATAGTGGTTCGGCCAAACTTTGCCTACTTCCACTCTTCTTCCACAACTGCTGGAAGGATTGCACTATCACTTCTTTAGTACAAAAACACAAAGACTTCCTTGATCACTAAGCCGGACAGCCTTTGAAGGTTTTTCAACTCCGAGAGTTTACTCCGCCTCTATCAACTTCTTCTTCTAAGTTGAGGTTGGTGAGAAAGAATTTCTTGATTCCTCCAACTGTGAAGTCTTGTAGGTGTGGGATGATTGCTTCAAATGTGCAAGACTTCTTACAAGATGTAGGGCAGTGATGGATGATCTACTTCAAATGCCTTAACACCTTAACTAGCTGGTTCACAAAAAGCTTTAATATTTGTTCACTTATAAGAGCTTTTTGCAAGAGAGAGAGTAGTGTGATAAAATGAACCAGCACCTTCTTAGTTGATGAAGGTTGGTTTATATAGGTGATGAAAATTCATCCGTTGGAGGGAGATGAATTTTTCAAACCTTTTATCTGTTGGACAAGGACCATGGAGCCTCTTGCATTTAATGCTCCATTAATGGGTTTGTACTATGTAGCCGTTGAAGGTATGGGGGATCTGATGACTTTTGTCTTTTAGCTCCAGAGATAGTACAACTTCATTAAATGCTCTTTGGATAGCGTGTCCCATGAGTTGAGGTCCTTATTGTCCTAGGATGTTGTCACATCAGACAGGTAGAACATTCTTCTTGTTGATGAGAAGAAGGATACTTGTTGAAAAGAACTGTCTTCTTAATGACAACTCCTTCTTTCGTTGCTGTGGAGTCTTCTTTCGTCTTGATCAGCCTATCTTCTATTCATAACTCCTTTCGTGTGTTTGTTCTAGCTTAACACGAATTACATATGAGTTATGGCAACTTTCGTCTAGAACGAAAGTAGCGATACAATAAAAACGTAAGAGTTAGGGGTCTATTTTCTACATTACATTGGTATCATCAAAATCCTAATACATGGTTCCTAACAATTTCCCCCTTTTTGATGATGCCAAAACCTATACTCTTCTTATAAGGCTGAGAAAGTGCTCCTTAAGGATAATTCTTATTAAAAGCACAGCCATTATCGAGAGTTTACAAGTATTTTCTACGAAGAAGCAGCAGAAATAAAGACAAGGACTTTTTAACTCAGACAAGTGACACGAGATGTGTGACAATGAGAGTTTCATAGATATTCAGATAAAGTCATTACAAAAACTCTGTCAAAATAAATCAAAATAAAGGATAACTTACATTTCTAAAAGATTCAACTTTTGCTGAGCTTCCTTCTTTCTTTCTTGATTGTCCTTCTCTTCCTGTCTTCTTTGTGTTCTTTCGTAGTCTATCTTCTCGTTGATTCTTGCTCTGAAAGTCCTGATTGAATTGTTTCTGGCGAGCTCTTCATATCCTTCTTTGATGTTTAAACTCGTGTAATTGTTGTAGGCTTCTCGAATGTTGTTGCCATCCACTACTCCAGACTTCCACCAGGAGATCAGTTCAAACGAATTCATTCCTTCTTGATAACTCTTGCCTGACTCTTTATGCACTTTGAAAGCTGCATTGTACGTGACATTATCAGGAGAGTCTTTGGTTATATTTGATAGATTTTTGATGAGATTCTTAATCCTTTCTCTTTCTCTAGTTTCATCATCTCTTCTCCTGATCTCTTCATCGTGTTTTTCCCACAACTCCTTGTTTTGTCTTTTAATCCTTTCGTTCTGGGTGCTCATGTAGTTTTGCCTCGTGTGGTTATCTTTCTTCTTCAACCAGATGGGATTGTTATAACCTTCAAACCTCTTACCGCTTCCTTCTTCGTATGGGACATAGTCCACGAAGTTTCCAATGCCATCCATGGTAACTGAGGTATTTTTCATGAGCCTTTGTCTCAGACTTGCTTGATCTCTTCTTGACAGTCCTGTGAAGAGATATTTGGCTTCAGAGCCGAAAGATTGTCGAGCCTTGTGAGGTCTGTTTTGAGTGCGACCATAGCGTCTTTGATCATGAGACTGTCCACGAGACTTAGGTTGAGAGTGACCCGAGACTTTGTGAGGAGAGACTCGCTTTTCTGAAGATTTTTCTTTCGTGTTATCCCTTCTTGGTTGGTTGTCATCATCCTTATCTCTGTCATTATCCCTATTTTCCCCCTTTTTGGCATCATCAGCGCAGGCAGAAGGAGGTACAGAGGGGATTTGTTTGATTGCAAGCAGGATGTCTTGAGCATATCCTAGAATCTGAAGAGCATATTCACCAAGTTGATAGGAATTGTCTTGATAAGTGTCAATCTTGGTACAAGCTAGGTCAACACGTTCCTTGAGGCCGTAATGAGAATGCTTAATCTCGTGTTGCTGCCTAGCGACTTTGTTTGAACTTTCTTCAAGATCAGAAACTCTTTTTACCAATTGCTTAAGAGCTTTGTCGTGAGAAGGATTCGGTTGCTGCGATTGAGATTGTACATCAAGGAGTAGATTGACTTTTTGACACAAGTCATTCAATACTCTCGTGTCCTTCTCCCTTAGAGCGAGATATTGCTTGTGAATCAGTTCAGCTGAATGAACAGTTTCTCGCATGAGGTTCATAATGGTCCGTGGGGACTCAGCGATAGAATCGTCCTCAATGTGTGTTGGAGAAGAGTTCCTGTGTTCGTCATGATGTGGTGCTTCCAGATTTCCACCATGCATCGAGTGGCCAGGTTCAGGTGAGGCTTCCTTTTTGTCCTCATGAACTGGAACGATAACACGTGATGAGTGAATTGGATTTTTACTGGATGCTTCATCCGAGTCTTCGTCTTCAGATGGTATTTTCAAGAGAGGTGGTCTTTGTGGGCAGTTAGCATAGTCTGTTTCGACCAAGATAGTGTGGCTATCTTCTGGTTCTTCGTCTTCAGCACCTTCTCCTCCTTGTGGATTATTGTCATCATCATTATTATCATCAGAATCACTGTTGTCGTCTTCTGTTTCATCATCATTGACATCATCTTCATTGTCGTCTTCATTGCTCTCGTCTTCACTTTCTTCTTCATCCTCTTCGACGATTTCGTTGCCATGAACATCTTTCGTTCCACTAGCACTTCCTTTGGGATCTCGAGGATGATCTTCTGCCATTTGGGCTTTAATTTTGGATAGCAGCATGATGTAGCGAAGTTGTTTCAATTCGGCTTCAGTTGCTGGATCCATCAGAGGTTTATGAAGAGGTACTACCAAAGGAGCTTTTTCCTTCCCGAGAGATCGATGAGTTATTCTATAAGAGTACACTCGATGGATCTCCTCAATTCGCACAGCCTTTGTGACGTCCTGAGTTTCAAGCCATTGAAGTGCGAATTCTTCTTCGTCGAACATGGCTTCAAAAGATTCGAGAAAGACTCTGAGAGGTGCCGTGCGCCACTTGTGCCATTGTAGAACTCGATTGTAATCTCTTTCAATCGATTCTCTGAGAGATTTATCAAGGGTGTACTGGTCTGGAGAAGATTGACGAGCAGATGGTTTCGGGGTAGCAGCTGTTATCTCGTCTACTAGTGCAGGTTCTTGTGTCAGAATTACCTGCTCTGCAATAGTAGGTTCTTGTGGGAGAGAATGAGCATCAGTTGTAGCATTTGAGGCTGCTTTCGGGATGTTTTCTGGAGAGCCCGGCTCTTGTGGAAAACTTTGACATCTTCCCTCCATTTCTACAGTAGCAGGGTCTTGAGTCAACTCTCGTAGGAGTTGCTCTGCTAGGATAGGCTCTTGTGAATGAGGAACAGGAGATGCATTCGAATTGATGGGTCTGTGAGCAACGGGACTGCTTTCGGGCAGAGAGGTTTTCAGTTCCCCCTCAGAGGTAGCTGTTTTCGAAATATCTTCCCCCTGTGAAGTTGCTTCTTTTGACAAGGGTTCCCGAATTTGAACAGATCTCATTCGACTTCGTTTGCTTAGACGAATGAGAGGTTGATCATCATCATCTTCAGAGGAGTTCTGCACTATCAAGGTTTCGAGAGAAGGATCAACTTTCGTCTTTGATTGGGTGGTATCTGACTTTTGAGACTTAGCCCGAGAAGAGGGTTTTTCTTGTTTCTGCCGTTTTGGTTTTGGTTGAGCTTCTTCGTCAGCTTTGGGGGTTTTTAACTTTCGTTTGGACTTCCCTTTGGGTAGATTGGGTTCAAGAGGAATGCCCAATTCCAATGCCTTCTGTTTGTCATATCCAGATGGCTTGTGTTTCATGTGACAGACCTTTTGACCAGGTGGAGCACCAGCACGTAGAAGCACTCCTTTCGTGGTAAGAAGATGGCTTATAATGAAACCGAAGCCCATCTTCTTTGCAATGTCTCCAGGACTCTTGCGATTGTATGTGATGGTGTGAGCGATGTTGTGGAAAAAGATTTTGGACCAATCAACCTTATGCTCATGAAGAAAAGCGTGCAGCATTTTCAGTTTTTCCCTTGTGACATCATCTGTGCCAGAAGTCTTGTGGTCCACAATCTTGTTGAAGATGTCTACTGCAAACTCATAATCTAACCGGAACCATTTTTTCTTGAGGGGCCAAAAGATTTTATCTTTGGGAGGTGCTTCCTTGTGTCGTATGGATTCATAGAAATCCTCCGGATCCAGATGATAATATACCAGATTGGACTTGTAGGACTCATCTCGTCTGGGAAACCCAAAAGTTGATCGAATATCCTCAGCAGTAAACACAATATGATGGTTATTAACTCTTGAAGATATGCTTGAGAAATCAGAAGCCACATAAGCATTTAAATAAAACTGAGTGACATCAAGAGGGTACCATTCATCATAGCGGTGAGTTACCAAACCAAATAAACCTGTTTCAAGTAAAAGAGCGATTATCCGATCTCCAAAGGCTTTATCCAAGACATACTTACGAAACCCTTCTTCGTCCCACATACTTCCTCCGACGATAAATGGAATTCTGGACGTAATAAACTCTATGTCTTCGGTGGGAAAGCTTGGTATAACTGGAGTGGATGATGGTTCAGGGTTCTCTGGGTTCTTTTCGGAAGAAGCCGCCATTGATGATAGAAAGCTTGACTATAGAGATTTTTGAAGGGAAGGGATGAAATTTGAGAGACGTAAAACAGACGGAGTAAAGGTTTGAGCAGGGTTTATAAAGCTCCGGGTTGGAGATTGTAAAACAGCCCATTAAGAAGGCTTATTAAAAAAAAATTCAGCGGTTCTTCTTCCTCAAAAGGTAACTGATCATCATGGTTACGTGATAAGAACGTGTGCAGATCTGAAACGATCATTCCCTCATTTAATGAGGAGAGAGAAAAAGCACTCAAGTGCTGAGAGGTGCATTAAATGCACGTCTTTGTCCTGTCAGACTAGTGGGATTGAGGCGATTTTCTCGGCCATTTGATCCCAATGATCCTTTATGAACGATTCAGATTCAAGAAGAAGTAGCGTCTTGAGTACGATTCAAAAACCCGAATGTTGTTCAGAATTGCATAAGATGCACATAAAGTTGCCCGAGAGATTCATGCTGAATAATCAACATAGTTACCCGAAAGATTCGAGTAAGATTCGATCAGAACAAACGTCTAAGACAGTCAGCAAGGTTACACAGATAAGACATTACATCTTATTAGCACATAGATAGGCATGCTTTTATTCAACAAACGAGAAGAGAAGACACATAAACATAGATGATGATTTTCAGAAAATCACTTTTTCTTCCTCTCAACCTTCTTGGATGAAGAACATTCAGGCTTATCTTTCTTCACCCTTCCAAACACTTCCCTATACCATCTTTTATAGCGCGGAAAGTTGGAACCAGTGGAGGACTCAGCCTCATCATCTTTGTCATACTTCTCTTCCCAATTTTCTTGTGCCAGAAAGGTCATGTAGTCCTTGTCAATCCATTCTTTTGGGATCTTTTCTTCATTCTCTGATTCAACGATGAATCCAGCCATATCATCGTATTGAAACGATGAGTCTGAATCAGAGACGAGATTGATAGGAACATTAGGACTATTGCCTGGATATAAGTCACCTTGCTCCTCCCTGAGGCGCCTAGAGGCCTCTTGGAGCTTGCGAGAGTCATTTCTTGTGAACCTTTTCTTAGGTGCCATTGAGAGAGAGAAAGAGAGGATGGTGAGAATTATGTGAAATTCTCTCCCTTTTTATAGCCAAGAATTAAGGGGCTTATCCGTAAATCCGTCAATATTGCAATCAATGCTCATTACAGTGTTCAAGATAAGGCTGATTTCAGTTTGGACTGAAGTTTTGATTCCCTGTACGGCCTGAGTTCCAACGTACTTAGCATTCAATAAATTCATAATGAATTTTTGAACTCTTTTTGACCAGATATAACTTGCAATAAATGCACATAACAGTAAACCTTTCTGTGATCCGAAATCATAAGAACTTATGCAAAGCATTTATTTGGATAACGCAGTCATCATGACATACAGGATAGAAAGAGAGAGAGAGAGAGACTTAAACATAAAAGGCTCAACCTACTACGGTTCAAAGGAAACGATAGGGCACGTGAAGTTCCAATCGGGTCATCTCATCAGTCACATCAGCCAGATTTGTTGTTTTGGCGAATTCATCCAACTCTTCTAGAGAGAGAGTGGGTTCGGGTGGCTGATCTGTGACCCGAGAGTGGACCCTTGAGAAATCCTCATAGGATTGAACATTGGGTGGAGGGACTTCAGGAAAGGGATACCATCGAGAGGTTGGTGTCGATGAAGAGTCTTTGTTGGAGCTCTTCATCATCATGATTCTTTCATAGGCCTCCTGACTGGCTAGTTCCAGACGATACCTCCTTTTGGCCCTAGATTCGTTGACAATAGTGTCAAGCGTCTCCTTTTCGGGGTTAGGCATTGAGTAGGTTACATTGATCATCTCTCCTTCTTCTTTCAAGCTTATGATGGTGGCATTAGGGAGCTTGCTTGCTTCCTGTAAGTGATGCTTCAGACGGGTAGCCCTCATTTCTGCTTCGTTCATTTTTCCTTTCTCTTTGTTCATACCTGCAATCCTGTTACTTAGAAAGAAGTGAGTGTGTCTTATGTATGGCAAAACGATTTTATAGGCAAATAAGTGTCGTGGAGATCTATACAAAATCTTTTGGATACTGACACTTTCTTGCGTGAGAGACACGAAAACAAGGGTACATAAAAAGATATGGTAAATTATTATGAAGCATAGTGAAGTAACATCACATATTAGGTTATTTCAATCATTCCGATCTCATGCCTTAAAAGAGAGAATCTTGTCTCACTCAGAGGTTTAGTGAGTATATCTGCCAATTGATCATCGGTATTAACATATTCAAGAGCAATATCTTTCTTTTCAACATGATCACGAATAAAATGATACTTGATATCAATGTGCTTGGTCCGAGAGTGTAGAACTGGATTGTGTGTGATTGCTATAGCACTCGTATTATCACACTTAATGCTCACTTCTTGGGCATTTATCCCATAGTCTCTTAATTGATGTCTCATCCATAAGATTTGAGCACAACAACTTCCAGCTGCTATGTATTCGGCCTCAGCCGTACTAGTAGCAATGGAATGTTGTTTCTTGCTAAACCAAGACACAAGTCTTCCTCCTAGGAACTGACATGTTCCCGAGGTACTTTTTCGATCGATTCGACAACCTGCGAAGTCCGCATCTGAGTATCCTATCAGATCAAATGATCCTTCTTTCGGATACCAGAGGCCGACATTTTGTGTGCCTTTAAGATATCGCAATATCCTTTTAGTCGCACTCAGGTGACTTTCTTTCGGTTTAGCCTGAAAGCGAGCGCATACACCAACAGCAAACGAGATATCGGGTCTACTTGCTGTTAGGTATAGAAGAGATCCAATAATACCACGAAAATTTTTCTGATCAACTTCCTTTCCTTCATTGTCAATGTCCATCCTAAGGGATGTACTCATAGGTATTTTGACGGAACTTTTTCCATCAATGCCAAACTTTCGGATCAGATCTTTTGTGTATTTGGCTTGGTTTATAAATATCCCATCAGGACATTGTTTGACTTGTAAGCCTAGAAAATAATTCAGTTCTCCCATCATACTCATTTCAAATTTTCCTTTCATGAGATTGGAGAATTTTTCACATAGATCTGGATTCGAGCTTCCAAAGATAATATCGTCAACATATATTTGAACCAGTAGGATATGATCATTATCCTTTATACGAAAGAGTGTTTTGTCAACCACTCCTTTCGTGAAGCCACGATTGATTAGAAAACATGATAGTGTATCATACCAAGCTCGTGGAGCTTGTTTCAAACCGTAGAGTGCTTTCTTAAGGTGGTACACCTTTTCGAGGTCATTGTTGTTAGCAAAACCAGGAGGTTGTTCAACATATACTTCTTCTTCAAGAAGTCCATTCAGGAAGGCGCTTTTGACATCCATTTGATAGACTTTGAAATTTCTGTAAGCTGCAAAAGCTAAGAATATTCGTATAGCTTCCAATCTGGCTACGGGGGCGAAGGTCTCATCAAAATCAATACCTTCCTCCTGACAATATCCTTTAGCCACAAGGCGAGCTTTGTTCCTAACAATGAGTCCATCTTCACTCATTTTGTTTCTAAAAACCCATTTAGTTCCAATGACATTTTGATGTGATGGTCTTGGTACTAGTTCCCATACTTCATTTCGTTCAAATTGATGAAGTTCTTCTTGCATAGCTATTACCCAGTCAGGATCACATAAAGCTTCATCTACAGATTTCGGCTCTATTTGGGATAAGAAGCATGCCATCATACTTTCGTGTAATGACGCTCTTGTTCTAACACCTTCTTGAACATCTCCAATAACTTGATCTGGTGGATGATCTTTCAACCATCTAAGATCTGGCTCAAAGACATCTTGAGAAAGCTGAGTATCCATTTCTGGGATATAGGGAAGGTCTATGTAGATCATTGGTTCAGATGGTGCGTTGCTAGAAGGATTGATAGGTTGATTTCCATTTGCTTGTTCAGATGACATTTCGGGTTCTGGTACTTTCGTCTGATACTTCATGTAGGACGAAAGTAAGTCTTCTTCGTCTGAGATGTCTTCATCTACGGATTTCTGGGTATTTTGAGCTGAGATAGCAGGTATCTTGTATCCAGAAGGGTTTTTCTCAGATTGCCTCATCAAATTTGACGTGGATGGATTCTTCGATAATCATTGTTCGCTTGTTCAGAACTCTGAATGCTTTGCTTATGGATGAATATCCCATGAATAATCCTTCGTCAGCTCTTTCGTCAAATGTTTTAAGATAGCTTTTGCCATTGTTGTGAATAAAACACCTGCAACCAAAAACATGAAAATATCCAATATTTGGAGTTTTACCTTTCCATAGCTCATATGGTGTTTTGTTGTGAGACTTGTTGATTAAGGATCTGTTCTGTGTATAGCATGCGGTGTTTATGGCTTCAGCCCAAAATCTCTTTGGTAGACCTGAGTGTGAGATCATTGTTCGTGCTGCTTCTTTTAGAGTTCTATTTCTTCTTTCGGCTACTCCGTTTTGCTGAGGCGTTCGTGCTGCCGAGAGTTGATGAAATATTCCATTTTGAGCACAGAAATCCTTTATCACTTTGTTGACAAATTCGGTTCCTTGATCCGATCTGATTCTTGTTATTTTGACTTCCTTTTCTGTTTGAAGTTGCTTCAGAAGATTTGGCAGAGCCGTTTCTGTTTCATTCTTCTTTTTCAAGAAAAGAACCCATGTATATCTTGAAAAGTCGTCTACTACCACAAGGGTGTACTTTCTTCCGCTTATACTTGCTGGATCTATTGGTCCCAAAAAGATCCATGTGCAGAAGGCTTAGAGATCGAGAGCTTGTGTCTACATCTTTTGATTTGAAGGACGATCTCAGCTGTTTTCCCTTTTGGCAGGCATCACATAACCTATCTTTCGTGTAAGATGTTTCGGTAAGCATCTCACAAGATTCCTTTTTGCAAGCTTATTTATTGTCTTCATGTTCAAGTGGCTTAGCTTGTTGTGCCATTCTTGATTGAGATCTGCATTGCTCTTAGCTACAAGACAAATGTTAGTATTAGAAGAATTTAATGAAATTACATACATGTTCTTCTTTCGTTGGCCCTGTAAGTGCTGTCCTGCCATCCTTCGTGTTTATGATTTTGCACTCTTCTTTAAGGAATTCTACTTTGTATCCTTTATCGCAGAACTGACTTGTGCTTAGAAGGTTGAATTTAAGTCCTTCTACATAGAGACGTCTTGTATGATTATTCCTTTCTTGATGATATCTCCTTTTCCTCGAGTTTGGCCACTTGTTTCTCCTCCAAAGATGACTTTGGGTCCATTTATTTCTTTGAAATTGCTCAAAATTGTTTTGTCACCAGTCATATGTCTTGAGCATCCACTGTCTACATACCATATGACCTGTTTCTCCTGCATCAAAGATCATGTATTTTTAGGTACCCACTTAGTTTCGGGTCCTT